>NC_134356.1:110809257-111109257 GCF_048569485.1 Anomaloglossus baeobatrachus | reverse complement strand
ATGCCCCTCTGGGAAATATTCAAATTGTCTCTCCAGTAAAGGAGACAAACTCTAGCACAGCGCCACCTATTGGAAGTAGCGATCCTAAAAGTCACAAGTGGATTTTTGACAATCCTTTGCAATATGACTCAGGATATATAAGCCAGATCAGAATCCCAATTTGCAGACACGGTGTTTCGGGGTGCTTGCCCCTCGTCAGTGCAAAGTATGGGGGTGTCTGATCTGGCTCATGAGAAAGCTATGTGGGGACCACGGGGGAACACTATTCTCCTTAAGGAGACTTTGCAGTGGTAAACACATACTTACCTGCCTCGATTGGTAGCGCCGTGATGTGATCACTGTGAGCTAACAGTTACCATGGTTGCACAGGGTCATGTGATGACTCCTGTAGCTATCATGACTCACTACCTATAACAGTCGGCGGAGTACCTGCTGTTACAAGAGATGAACATTTCTGGTGATCTGAGCTGTGTAGCTGTGATCAACAGAAGTGAATAAGCGATCAGACTGCTGATCCTTATAGCCCCCCAAGGGGACTAGTAAATTAAAAAAAAAGGTAAAAAAAAGTTTCAAAAAGTTAAAAAAAAATAAAAAACATACACACATTTGGTATCGCAGCATTCAGAAATGCCCAATCTAAAATATAAAATTAATTAATCTGATCTGTAAAAAAAAACAAATGCCAAAATTAAGTTTTTTGGTCACCTCAAATTTGCACGAAATGCAATAACAAGCGATCAAAATGTAGCATCTGTGCAAAAATGTACTGTTAAAAATGACAGCTCGAGATGCAAAAAATAAGCCATCACTGAGCCCTAGATCCCAAAAACTGAGAATGCTACGGGTCGTGGAAAATGGGGCAAAAAGTGCACCCTTTTTTTTATACAAATTTCTGAATTTTTTTAAACCTTTTCGATAAAAGTAAACCTATACATGTTTGGTGAACATAAACTCATATCCGCCTGTGGCATCATACCAACACATCAGTTTTACCATAAAAGTGAACATGGTGAATAAAGTATCCCAAAAACAATCACGCAACCCACCGGTTAGTGCACCTCTGTGTGGGGCGGTGTGTTTGGTCAGAGCACTAACCGGTGGGTAGCTCCCCCATGGGAGTATCTGTCTGATTTGCGTATTTTGATGGCTATATGCAGTCTTCCATGGACAGTGACCATTAGGCAGTATTTACTGCAAATTTCAAGCTTTCTGGTGACATAATGGGAATGGATATCAGCAAACTGATATATTAGTTCTGTATTGGAGGCATTACATCTAATATTGATTATTATATAATTCTATGCAATTATTACTGTGTAATGCCATTTGATCCACTGATGTTTTGTTTAGTTTGATACCATGTTATGCTGCATGAATTTATCTTGCTGTCTATCCAATTGCTGCAGGTTATCTCTCTTGGTAACTGTTGTTATACAGAAGGTATAACTACAGTCATATGAAAAAGTTTGGGCACCCCTATTAATGTTAACCTTTTTTCTTTATAACAATTTGGGTTTTTGCAACAGCTATTTCAGTTTCATATATCTAATAACTGATGGACTGAGTAATATTTCTGGATTGAAATCAGGTTTATTGTACTAACAGAAAATGTGCAATAAGCATTTAAACAAAATTTGACGAGTGCAAAACTATGGGCACCCTTATCAATTTCTTGATTTGAACACTCCTTACTACTTTTTACTGACTTACTAAAGCACTAAATTGGTTTTGTAACCTCATTGAGCTTTGAACTTCATAGGCAGGTGTATCCAATCATGAGAAAAGGTATTTAAGGTGGCCACTTGCAAGTTGTTCTCCTATTTGAATCTCCTATGAAGAGTGGCATCATGGGCTCCTCAAAACCACTCTCAAATGATCTGAAAACAAAGATTATTCAACATAGTTGTTCAGGGGAAGGATACAAAAAGTTGTCTCAGAGATTTAAACTGTCAGTTTCCACTGTGAGGAACATAGTAAGGAAATGGAAGAACACAGGTACAGTTCTTCAGTTCTTGTTAAGCCCAGAAGTGGCAGGCCAAGAAAAATATCAGAAAGGCAGAGAAGAAGAATGGTGAGAACAGTCAAGGACAATCCACAGACCACCTCCAAAGACCTGCAGCATCATCTTGCTGCAGATGGTGTCAATGTGCATTGGTCAACAATAAAGCGCACGTTGCACAAGGAGAAGCTGTATGGGAGAGTGATGCGAAAGAAGCCGTTTCAAAACTGTTTAAACCACTACTGACTGTGTAATTCTGTTTGTGTTGCGCACAAAAACAAAAAACTAAATATATTCATAATCTATGGTTTATTTAGCCTTTATCAATGTCTTATGATTGTCATGAACAGAGTCAGTTTTCAAAAAGTAATTCATGGTATGGTGACTTAAGTCAATTATAATAATTAACATGTATATTATGGATCAACTTATTCTTTTGTATCCAAAAAAAGAATCATGCCTGAACTTAAGTGGCAAGGACTGAATCCAGAAAAAGCTCCACCCCTATGACTGAAACCTAAAGTCTGTGCTGCATTCACCTAAGCATATAAAGATAACTACATGGATTTTAATTTATTTAAAACCATATTAGTGATGCACATTGCATCTTTTAAAACACATTGGGGAAAGTTTAATATCAAAACATGACATGACAGGTTCTCTATAAAGTTACCTTTTGTCTTATTTATCTACACTTGTTTAAACTCCCCCCAAAAAAACCAATGATTTACACATAGAGAATTTATAGATAACAGTGGACAACGCTTTTGCTTCCTGAATACATTTGTTGTATCTCATGTACTTTGAGCTGCTGATCATGAACGTCACCTTGTAATGTTCCTGTCATGTACCGTTTCTGAAATATTCTGTTTCAGCTATTTTGTTTTCATATTTTCAGGCTAACCATGTATTGTCTGCGATATATATGTGGTTATGTAACACACCTAGGCATACCTAGACATATCTAGACATGTCTGGACGCTGACTGCAGAGGATGTAAAATCTGATTGCAAAGATTCTGCAAGTTATTAAAATCTAAGCAGCTATAAAGTACTACACTATAATCTGATATATCTAACTTGTCAGTGTCGGAACAGTCGCAATGACTTCTTTTACATTTGTGGAGCATACGTGGTGATGAGGGCACCACCGCTGCTGATGACGGGGATCCCGGGAGAGCTGATAGGGAGCAGCTAGGATGTTGTCCCCTCCGTGGGTAGGGGTTGGTGATCCCGGGGCCCGGTGGTGACACGGGGAGGCTGGATGGCTGGGGTGCAGGGTTGCAGGGGCAGCGCGGCGCGTTGCTGGACGGCACTGGTGTACTCAGACAGTCAATGACAGAGTCTCTGGTAAACCAAATGGCCAGATGGACGGGTCCCGCAGCCGGCTGCAGTGTTGTTGTGCTCTCCCCAGACGGTGTGATGGTGGCAGTCTTTCCCTGCACCTGTTAGAATGTTCTGACTCCTGTGGTTGCCCACCGGTAGTCCGCTCCCTGGCTTATAGGTGCCGTAGAAGCCCATTTTGCCCGCAGGCGCTGGCCCTTGGATCTCTAGCCTGTGGCGGTGGCTGTATTTCCTCTCGGTGTGGACTGTTGCCTTCTGTCGGGTCTTGGTTGTTGGGAAACCCCTGGGGTTCCTATCACACTCGGATTTGACTATTGTCGGTGGCTCCAAGCCTGGTCGGGGTCCGATGGCCCTGCCTGTGTGCTTAGCTTCACTCCACTCCCCGGTTTGGTACCGGTGGGCCACCGCCCGACCCCGGTCCTTCGGTTCCACAGAGTTCCGCTAACTCCTGCAGACGGCCACCACCGTCTGCCAACCTTGCTGTCAGTACCTGGGCTCCTACCCAGGCACACGCAGACGTTTCACTCCTCTCGCTTTCAACTCCTAAACTCATCTGTCTGTTTTCCCGCCTCCAGGCCTGTGAACTCCTCGGTGGGTGGGGCCAACCATCTGGCTCCACCCCACCTGGTCTGGACAGACCCTGGAGGGAGGCAACAAGGGTTTTTGTCTGACTGTTGTAACTGTCTAGGGTAGGGGGTGTGTATGTTGTTATGTCTGTGACTAGCATTCCAACGCGTTTCAGAGACAAAAACTGTCTCCTTCTTCAGGGAAAAGAGAAATCAAATTGATTGATTTCTTTTTTCCCTGAAGAAGGAGATGGTTTTTGTCTCTGAAACGCGTTGGAATTCTGAAATATAAAGAGATTTTTGTTAATATCCTGGCAACAGTGCTTTTTTTAGAGCAGCTAAAACCCGTTTTCCTATTTTATATCTATATCACGTTATACACGGGGCCGCTGCTTGAACCACGCGGACACTCACATGCTCATCAAGGGGTTGTGACTGCCACAACCTTACCAGGTGAGTGTACCTTTCTATACTTCTATACGGTAAATACCGGGTAAGACCCTATTACGCCTTTTGTCTCCCCATCTCTAGCAGTCTAATTTGTGAATGGGACATCTGTGTTAAGCAGTCACATTACAGTAGATGGAAGTGGTTAATCCTTACCAAGTTGACTTCTGGGCAGAAAAATGTCACACATAAAGCACTTAGTATAATAGGATGTAATTATATTTTTCCCTCCACTTCACATAAAACTCAGGCTGATGAAAAATTTTGTAAGAGCAATGAACAAGAAACCAGAAGGTTTTCATTATTTGAGACAAATGGTCCTAAGAATAATGGATGCCAAGACTAAAGCCTGCTTTACACGAGTCGATCTATCGTGCGATAGCACGAGCAATCATACCCGCCCCCGTCGTTTTTGCATCACGGGCAAATGGCTGCCCGTGGCGCACAAACTCATTTAACCCCCGTCACACGAACTTACCTTCCGGACAACCTCGCTGTGGGCGACGAACGTCAACTTCTTGAAGTGGGAGGGACGTTCGGCGCCACAGCGACGTCACATGGCAGCCGGCTAATAGAAGCGGAGGGGCACAGATGAGCGGGATGTAAACATCTCGCCCAACTCCTTCCTTCCACATAGCCGGCGGGTGCCGCGGGATGCAGGTAAGCTGTGTTTATCGTTCCCGTGGTGTCACACGGAACAACGTGTGATGCCACGGAAACGATGAACAACCGGCGCCATTTTATAAAAAATTTTATGAAACCTAGCGATGAGTACACGACTCATGATTTGTGAGCGATACTGCATCGCTGGGAGGTGTCACACGAGTCGACATTGTGTACGATGCCGGGTGTGCGTCACAAAAACCGTGACCCCGCCGATGCATCGCACGATCGGTCATCTCGTGTAAAGCCCGCATAAGGAAAGCATTTTTGTTGGATCCCAAATACGACACATCATGAATGACAAAGCACTTCGATGAGCTTTTGGTTGGGACAGAGAAAATTGCTTGGAAATGACTTAAAGATGTGTCCGAGAAGTTCCATGGCAACTATCGAGCACCAAACTACATCAATTGAATTGACAATTTTCTTGAAACTTATAAAGCAGTGCAGTGCAACATATCATTGAAAATTCATTTTCTGCATTCACATTTGAAATTCTTCCCTGAAAATCTTGGTGCTGTCAGTGATGAAAATGGCAAACGGTCTCTCCAGGATATTGCCATGATGAAAAAGCGTTATCAAGGCTACTGGAACTGGAATCCATCAATGCTAGCTGGTTATTGGTGGCCACTAATACGGGAAGCACCGGACACTGAGTACAAACGAAAATCAACAGCAAAACACTTTTCACTTGTTCAGTTGAGATAATGTTGTGGAAAACATTGACATGCTTCATAATCAATAAAACTTTATCTCATGTTTTTAAAAATTTCCACATGACACAGACTATCAGAAAATTATATTTCTGCTTACCTTGAATCGGTTTATCAGAATCAACTCCAATTTTCAAGGAAGCAAAAGTTGTGAAAAAATTTGTTGACCAGTGTATTCAATACCTGGAAATTATTTTTGTGTTAGTAATAAAGACTTTAAAATTATAACATATTCTCTTATATTTTTATTTCTATCAGATTTTTAGCTCTTTATAAACACTTGGATATTTAGTTGCAGATTGGAATCAAAGACCATATTAAAATGGATCATGAGCATGTACAAATATATAGTTTCAGCTATCTCCATGCTAAGTAGACCCCATTGGCATTTGGATCTAGTCTATTGGGACATTCTGCTGTGTATATCTATAACTGTAAATACATTATTTATTCAGAATATTCCCTTAATATTTTATTAGATGGGATATACAGTATGTCATTCTTCCCCCTGAGCTTTCTGATTCATGTACAGAATGCCAGACAAAAAACATATATTGCTATTTATATTCCAGTCAGTGTGTATGACTACAACCATGAATCTCATTGTGCAGCGTATCATCAGCTTATCCGGTTGGATAAGGTTCTATATTATCACTCAGCCTTGTTTTCCTGGCTCATGCACCGAATGCTTTAATAGGGTTTTCCACAAATAAATTTAATTTTAAACAATAGATTTTGGAATTAAAATAAGTTCCACTATTTTCTGTGATTTAAAAAAACCAAAAAACCTCCTGTGCTGGGATAATCTTATATATGTGTCCCTGCTACGTACTGTGTAATGGCCGTGTCTGACTGTACAGGGACATGGTCTGATCATACCACCACTCCTGGCCGGGGGAGGACATAAAAAAAAATATAGACTTTGCAGCAGAAGATCATACATTATTATTTTCTAAAGTAAAACATTGCTTAAAACAGGAAGGTAAATTATTTACATCACAATTAGAATCCGCTATCTTCCTGTGCTGAGCTAGCTGTATACTTTCTTTTCCTCCACGCTCCAGTAGGTGTGGTATGATCAGACCATCTTCCTGTATGGTTAGACACAGTCATTACACAGTACATAGCAGGGGCACACACAAGTGAATCTCAATAAATTAGAATATCATCAAAAAGATAATTTATTTCAGTAATTCAATATAAAAAAGGAAACACATATATTATATAGAGTCATCACACACAGAGAGATCTATTCCTATACATATTATATAGAGTCATTGCACAGAGAGGGATCTATTTCAGGCGTTTATTTCTGTTAATGTTGAAGATTATGGCTTACAGCCAATGAAAACCCTAAAGTCATTATCTCAGAATTATAATATTATATAAGACCAACTGAAAAAAATGATTTTAAACTCAGAAATATTGGCCTACTGAAAAGTCTGTACAGTATATGCCTCAATACTTAGTCGGGCTCCATTTGCATGAATTACTGCATCAATACAGCGTGGCATGGAGGTGATCAGCCTGTGGCGTTGCTGAGGTGTTATGGAAGCCCAGGTTGCTTTGATAGCAGCCATCAGCTCATCTGCATTGTTGGGTCTGGTGTCTCTCATCTTCTGCTTGACAATACCCCCATAGATTCGCTATGGGGTTTAGGTCAAGCGACTTTGCTGGCTAATCAAGTACAGTGATATTGTGGTTATTAAACCAGGCATTGGTATTTTTGGCAGTGTGGACAGGTGCCAAGTCCTGCCGGAAAATTAAATTTCCATCTTCAAAAAGCTTGTAGCTGAAAGAAGCATGAAATACTCTAAAATTTCCTGGTAGACGGCTGCGCTGATTTTGGTCTTGGTAAAACACAGGGAACCTACACCAGCAGATGACATGGCTCCCCAAACCATCACTGATTGTAGAAACCTCCCACTAGACCTCAAGCAGCTTGGATTGTGGCCTCTCTACTCTTCCTCCAGACTTTGAGACCTTGATTTCCAGCAAAATTTACTTTCATCTGAAAACAACACCTTGGACCACTGAGCAATAGTCCAGTTCTTTTTCTCCTTGGTCCAGGTAAGACGTTTGTGGCGTTGTCTATTGGTCATGAGTGACTTAACACAAGGAATGTGACAGTTGTAGCCCATGTCCTGGATACGTTTGTGTGTGGTTTCTCTTGAAGCACTAACTCTAGCAGCAGTCCCCCCTTGTGAATGTTCCCCAAATTTTTGAATGGCCTTTTCTTAACAATCCTATCAACGCTACGGTTATCCCGGTTGCTTTTACACCTTTTTATACCACACTTTTTCCTTCCACTCAACTTTCCATTAATATGCTTAGATACAGCACTCTGTGAACAGGCAGCTTCATTAGCAATGATATTTTGTGGCTAGCCCTCCTTGTAGAGTGTGTCAATGACTGCCTTCTGGACATCTGTCAAGTCAGCAGGCTTCCCCATGATTGTGTAGCCTACTGAACCAGACTAGGGGACCATTTTAAACACTTAGGAAGCCTTTGGAGGTGTTTTGTGTTAATTATTCTCATTTTCTGAGATAATGACTTTTGGGTTTTCATTGGCTATAAGCGATAATCATCAACATTACCAGAAATAAACATGTGAAATAGACCATTCTGTGTGTAATGTCTATATAATACATGCGTTTCCCTTTTTGTATTGCATTACTGAAATAAATTAACTTTTTGATGATATTCTAATTTATTGAGATGCATTGTATATAAGATTATCTCAGCACAGGAACATATTTTTAATTATGTCCAATTGTGGAAATTATTTTTATTCCAAGATTTATTGATTAAAATGTACTTTGTTCAGGGGAAAACCCCTTTAAGGCCCTATGCACACATTGCGTTTTTTGCCGTGAATTTGCAGCGGGTTTTTTTGTTCATGCAGTCCTTTCCCAGCAAAATCTAAGAGAAATCAATAATGCTGTGCGTACAGTGCGTTTTTTTTTCCCTACAGGTTTTGCTTCAGAATTTCTGCAGCAAAAAGAAGCAGCATGTCTCTTCTTTTCCACAGGTACCTGTGGTTTTGCCATTGATAAATGGTTACAAACCGCAGGGACAAAATCGCGGAAAATCCGCACCAAAACCGCGGTAAAACCGCATGCGGATTTTAGGTGTGGGTTTTTTTTGCCACAGGTACGGAATTTTGCCAGAAGGTGCAGATTTTGCTTAAGAAACTCATCTACCCAGTGCGCACAGACCCTACGTATAGTAAAGACTGACAAGAATGTATTGCTATTTATCAATTTAAATATATATTCCGTTCATTGTCTATGGATACAATTATGAATGTGGCGTGGGTGAGAAACCTCACATCACAGGCACACCCTGAGGAAATATTTTCGGGGTCACGCCAATACACCTTGGCCTGTGTAACTCTTTCACAATACTATTGCAAGAACCTTTGCCACATTAAATAATGCAATTCAGACATGCACATGTACTTTTAATCATGGTAAGTGTACAATGATTAAAGACTAGTTTTGGACATACTTGGCACATGTATCAAGATTATGTATAGGTAGAAGTTCAAAACATGTTGATGGTCTATGCTCATTGGAAAGCGTGGTCTGTGCCATTGATTAAGAAAGTTTCAGCCTAAGCTGCAGTCTGTGTAATTCTCACATGGAGTAGACCAGCCCACTGGCATGTTAGAGTACAACTGGGAAATTGATATTGACAGACAAGAATTAACTATAAACTGAGTCCCCATTGTAAATGTGAGTGTGAAGCCGGAGGGTGGCTTTTGGATTGATGGTGGTGCGTGAGAGACTATGAAGTCTTAATTTTGAAGGGTTGGCCACGAGAGTAGGCAAAGTGCCATTCCAATACCAGACATTGCTGGCAAGGAGAGGTGAGAGGAGTTATGACCAGCACTTTGAATAAATGGAGCCGTAATTGAGCTGTAGTCAGCAGTGGGGTGCCGCAGGGATCTGTGCTAGGTCCGATTCTTTTTAAACTCTTTATGAATGACCTTGTGGATGGGATTGAGAGTATGTTAATTGAGCTCAGTAATTGACAGACCCCTGTGTCTCATTTTCTTAAGGTACTGTCACACATAACGAGATCGCTAGCGAGATCGCAGCTGAGTCACCGTTTTGGTGACGCAGTTGCGATCCCGTTAGCGATCTCGTTATGTGTGACACTTACCAGCGATCAGGCCCCTGCTGTGAGATCTCTAGTCGTTGCCTAATGGTCCAGGCCATTTTCTTGAAAGGCGATGTCCTGCTGGGCAAGACACATCGCTGTGTTTGACACTGTGTAACAGGATCACAGTGACTGCTGAGATCGTTATACAGGTCGCTACTGCGATCTGTATTGTTCTGCATCGCTGGTAAGATCTCACTGTGTGACATCTCACCTGCGACCTCCCAGCGACTTACCTGCGATCCCTATCAGGTCGCATCGTTTTTGGGATCGCAGGTAAGTCGTTATGTGTGAAGGTACCTTTAGACTCTCTTGTAACAGGGTTGATACCTTAGGATTGGAGAATGGCTGACGTGGTACCGATGTTTAAGGAAGGTAAGAGGCTGAATCCAGGTAACTACCATCCAGTAAGTCTGATATCAGTGGTGTGCAAGGTTTTTTAAAACATTTTAAGAGATGACATGCAACCATATATTACAGAGAATAGTATAATAATTAATAACCAGAATGGATTCATGAAAGATAAGTCGTGTCTAACCAACATGTTGGGTTTCTATGAGGAGGTAAGTGCAAATCTGGATTTTGGTAATCCAGGTAATGTGATTTATTTGGACATTGCAAAGGCATTTGATACAGTACCACATAATAGCCTTATACTAAAGCTCCAGAAGCAGGGACAAGGGGAAACTATATACAAATGGATAGGGAATTGCCTAAAATATAGGAAGCAAAAAGTCATCATAAATGGTACATTCTCGAATTGGGCTACAGCCAGCAGTGGGGTACCGCAGGGATCTGTGCTAGGATCAATTCTTTTTAATCTCTTTATTAATGACCTTGTGGATGAAATTGATAGTAAAGTGTCAGTCTTTGCTGATGACACCAAACTATGTAGGATATTAAAAACTGACTTTGATAGTACAATATTACAAAACGATCTGAATAAGATGTCAGAATGGGCAGATACTTGGCAAATGAGATTTAATGTTGATATATGTAGAGTAATGCACCTTGGATGGAGTAATCCTATTGCTGCATATACAACATTAAAGGTAAGTAAACTCGGGACTACAGAACAGGAGAAGGACTTGGGTATTCTGGTTACAAATAAGTTGAGCAGCAGTACGCAATGTCAAGCAGCAGCTGCTAAAGCAAACAAGATTTTAGGATGTATAAAAGGAGAGATTAGATACTGTGATCCTATCGTATTGTTACCCCTCTATAAATCACTTGCATTAGAAGAGGTCTGGGGGCACGAGATGAAAACATCATTCTCCCTCTGTACAAATCACTCGTCAGACCACACTTGGAGTATTGTGTGCAATTTTGGGCGCCGGTGCTCAAGAAAGACATTACTGAACTTGAAAGGGTTCAGAGGCGGTCTACTAAAATAATAAATGGAGTGGGTGCATTACAATACACGGAAAGGTTATCAAAATTAGGTCTATTTACTCTAGAAAAGAGAAGACTTAGGGGAGACCTAATAAATATGTGCAAATATATCAGAGGGCCATATAGAAATCTCTCCCATTACCTGTTTGTACCAAGGACTATGACAAGAACAAGGGGGCATTCTCTTCGATTGGAGGAAAGAAAATTCCTACATCAGCATAGAATATTATCGCTAAGGCAGCGACACACACACTTACCTGGTTGGCGGCATCACTGTGACTGCTGAACAATCCCTCCCATCACCGACATCACTGCGACGTTACTAAGCGGCCGGCCAATCAAAGCGGAGGGGCAGAGATAAGCGGGACATAACATCCCGCCCACCTCCTTCCTTCCGCATTGCAGCCGGCGGCAGGTAAGGAGATGTTTCTCGCTCCTGCGGTGTCACACACACCGATGTGTGCTGCCGCAGGAGCGACGAACCACATCGATAATCAACCATTACCGATTTTTGGTTTTGGGACGACCTCTCCATGGTGAACGATTTTCACCATTTTTGAGGTCGCTTAAGGTTGCTGGTACATGTCACATGCTGCGATATCATTAATGACGCCGGATGTGCGTCACTAACAACGTGACCCCGACGATAAAACATTAACGATATCGTAGCGTGTAAAGCCCCCTTAAGAGTCAGTTCAAAGGCGGCCAACTAGATTATTGCAAGGAATGGAAGGCCTTGCATATGATGACAGGTTGAAGAAGTTGGATTTGTTTAGTTTAGAAAAAAGACGTCTCAGAGGAGATCTCATTTATATGTATAAATACATGTGTGGTCAATATAAAGGACTGGCACATGACTTATTTCTTCCAAAGACAATACTAAGGACCAGGGGATATACACTGTGAGTGGAATATTCCGGCAGCTAATTAGCAAATGGTTCTTTACAGTTAGAGCAGTCAGACTGTGGAATGCCCTACCACAAGAGATAGTAATGGCAGATACTATAACAGCTTTTAAAAAGGGCTGGATGATTTCCTCAGTACACACAACATTGTTGGTTATAAATGACTTAATGACCAAATGTAGAACTGGTGGAGGAAGGTTGAACTAGATGGACCTAGGTCTTTTTTCAACCTAAGTAACTATGTAACTATGAAACTATGCTGAAAAAGTGACACTGACTGTTAAGAGTTGAAAAAAACATTCTGTTGATAAGATTGCCAGCAGATCATTGCAACTGTCAGTGAAATGTTGCAAGTGTGAAATAACCATTGAATACCATTGTGTAAGCAATGTGTTGAAGTTTTGACATTTTAGCTGTTTTTCAAAGATAGTCAAGATACAGTTAGAAAATAAATAAGGGCAAAAAGTGCAGACTCTCAGTGTCACAATTCCTCTGCTCTGTGATAAAATCAAGCTGAGCTGTCAGTTGGGTTTGTGACCGCTCAGTCTTCCATCCTGGAGCTTGGGGCGTGCTGAGTTGTCAGCGTCTGACTGACAGCTCAGTAGTCAAATCTCACACTGGGAGGTTCTGGTTTCTGAGTATTCCCTGTTCCTGTCAATTGCCCAGCTATTTAACTGAGCAGTTTATCCAAGATCACTGCCAGTTTTAGCATTTAGTTCTAAGTTACTTGCAGGCCTGTATCTGTGCTTGGTGTTATGATCATTTTTGCCAGATCTTTGACCATCATCTGACCTTGTTTTTGCTTGTCTTTTGGCTCTGATTCACTGCCCTCCAAGCATTCTGACTTCAGACCGTGACCTGACTACACCTCTCCCTATTCCCTTAATTTTGTTGTGCTCTCCTTGTACCTGACCCCAAAACGTTTTACTATCCTGCTTCTTAACTTGTTTGTGTAGTGTCTAATATCATATTCAACAGTACTTTATCTGAGGAGCAGAATGGTACCCAGAAGTCTGAGTGACCTCCTCGACAATCATCCAGACTTAGGCATTTCCCTGACAGCTTGCATACTCGAGGGCATAATGAGTAGAGTTGAGCGCGGTTCGCGCTTCGAGGTTCTCCAGTTCGCGGCTCGAGTGATTTTGGGGGCTGTTCGAGATCGAACTAGAACTCGAGCTTTTTGCTAAAGCTCGATAGTTCTAGATCATTCGAGAACGGTTCTAGCAGCAAAAAGCAGGGCTTTTTACAGCTACAGTGTGCAGGAGCCATCGCTGGCAGCCTGCCACAAGCTGGTAACCAAGATAAACATCGGGTATCCAACCAAAGCGCTTTGGTTAGTAACCCGATGTTTATCCTAGTTACGTGCAGGAAGCCGACACTTCCCCGCTCAGCTCGCTCTGCCCCCTCCTGCCCGCGGCATGTACACACGTACACACACACACACACATGGTCCCGCTCGGCTTACCTGCGGTGATGAAGTCCCACCATCCCGACCTCAGCGCTGTCACTGTCCTCCATGGCCGCAGCTTGTCACGTCACCTTCTCTCGCTTCCGACCCGAGACTGACTAGCGGTGACGTCACGGGCCTCTCGCGATACTTGGCTGTGAAGGCGGCGGTCATTGAACTCAGTGACAGGTGCTGTCAGTGTGCAGGAGATCAGCGCAGGTAATGTACCTCGCTGACAGCAGCACTTGTCATCCCCTGCAGTGACCTGGGCTGACCCATTGATGTTAGCTCAGGTCACTGCATTGCTCTCCCAGCCAATGGGGAACATTCTGCTCTTCATTGACTGGGACAGTGTGGATCGTCATGGCAAGCCCTTGGATTACACCAGACCTAGATTTGTTTTTCTTTCTAATAAATTGGTTAAAGAGGGAATGTTTTGGGGAGTGTTTTTTCAAATAAAAATGTGTTTGTCGTCTATTTTTTTTATTACTGACTGGGTTGGTGATGTCGGGTATCTGATAGACGCCTGACCTCACCAACCCCAGGGCTTGATGCCAGGTGACATTACACATCTGGTATTAACCCCATATATTACCCCATTTGCCACCGCACCAGGGCGCGGGATGAGCTGGGGCGAAGCACCAGGATTGGCACATCTAATGGATGCGCCACTTCTGGGGCGGCTGCGGCCTGCTATTTTTAGGCTGGGGAGAGTCCAATAACCATGGACCTCCCTAGTCTGAGAATATCAGACCCCAGCTGTCTGCTTTACCTTGGCTGGTGATCCAATTTTAGGGGGGACCCCTACGTGTTTTTTTTTTTTTTAAATTATTTATTTAATTTAAAATAACAGCGTGGGGTGCCCTCAGTTTTGGATTACCAGCCAAGGTGAGGTTGCCAGCTGTGGTCTGCAGGCTGCAGCCGTCTGCTTTACCCTAGCTGGCTACAAAACTAGGGGGAACCCTACGTCATTTTTTTTTCATTTTTTTGGCTAAATACAAAGCTAAGCACCCCTTAGTGCCACATGAAAGGCACCAAAGGGTGCAAAATTACAAAATGCAGGAGAGTGGGACATTATGTGTCTTTCTGCCATTATAATGACAGAAAAGACTGATATGAAGTGTACAAGCACAGGAAAATCACCAGAGCGCTCTACGCTGTGAAAAGCAGTAGAAAATGGCACTGGAGTGAACATGTGACCGCCTCATGTAGGATGAAGCTATGGATCCTGGGTAAATTTATGCATTTACCCTCCTTCAGTTTTTTTGCAGTACACAAAAAAAAACGGAAGGCACACGGATGACAAACAGATGATATACGGATCGTCTACGGAATGGAAACGGATGCCACACGGATGCACCCGTGAAAAAAAACGGACTGTTTTTTGCAGACCGCAAAAATGGATCGGTCGTGTTAATGTAGCCTTATTCTGATCTGCCGTTTATAAACAGCAGGCAGAAATAAGTGAATAACGCCCCCCGGCGTCAGAAAATCTCCGGGGTTTCAGGGCTAGCTGAGACCCTGGAGATCATGATTCAGGACGGTTTTTCCGGTCCCCGCTCATGTGATCACAGGTATACACCGTACACCGATGATCACGTTACAGTAAATGACAGCGCCGGTAAAAAATTATTTATCTCCCATCTGGCATGAACAAACACTACTTCTCCACTTCTCCACTTCTTCTCCACTTCTCCACTTTTTCTCCACTTTTTCTCCATTTTTTCTCCACTTTTTCTCCACTTTTTCTCCACTTTTTCTCCACTTTTTCTCCATTTTTTCTCCACTTTTCCTCCATTTTTTCTCCACTTTTTCTCCACTTTTTCTCCACTTTTTCTCCACTTTTTCTCCACTTTTTCTCCACTTCTTCTCCATCTTTTCTCCACTTTTTCTCCATTTTTTCTCCACTTTTTCTCCACTTTTTCTCCATTTTTTCTCCACTTTTTCTCCACTTTTTCTCCATTGTTTCTCCATTTTTTCTCCACTTTTTCTCCACTTTTTCTCCATTTTTTCTCCACTTTTTCTCCATTTTTTCTCCACTTTTTCTCCATTTTTTCTCCATTTTTTCTCCACTTTTTCTCCACTTTTTCTCCATTTTTTCTCCACTTTTTCTCCATTTTTTCTCCATTTTTTCTCCACTTTTTCTCCACTTTTTCTCCACTTTTTCTCTACTTCTTTTCCACCTTTTCTCCACTTTTTCTCCACTTTTTCTCCATTTTTTCTCCACTTTTTCTCCACCTTTTCTCCAATTTTTCTCCATTTTTTCTCCACTTTTTCTCCACTTTTTCTCCACTTTTTCTCCACTTCTTCTCCACCTTTTCTCCACTTTTTCTCCACTTTTTCTCCATTTTTTCTCCACTTTTTCTCTACTTTTTCTCCACTATTTTTCCACTTTTTCTCCACCTTTTCTCCACTTCTTCTCCACCTTTTCTCCACCTTCTCTCCACTTTTTCTCCATTTTTTCTCCACTTTTTCTCCACTTTTTCTCTACTTTTTCTCCACTTTTTCTCCACTTTTTCTCCACTTTTTCTCCACTTCTTCTCCACTTCTTCTCCACCTTTTCTCCACTTTTTCTCCACTTTTTCTCTACTTTTTGTCTATTTTTTCTCCACTTTTTCTCCACTTTTTCTCCATTTTTTCTCCACTTTTTCTCCATTTTTTCTCCACTTTTTCTCCACTTTTTCTCCACTTTTTCTCCACTTCTTCTCCACCTTTTCTCCACTTTTTCTCCACTTTTTCTCCATTTTTTCTCCATTTTTTCTCCACTTTTTCTCCATTTTTTCTCCACTTTTTCTCCATTTTTTCTCCACTTCTTCTCCATTTTTTCTCCACTTTTTCTCCACTTTTTCTCCATTTTTTCTCCACTTTTTCTCCACTTTTTCTCCATTTTTTCCTCCATTTTTTCTACATTTTTTCTCCACTTTTTCTCCGTTCTTTTTCTATGGTCGGTCTACCCATTAGCTCTGCCATGCATAGTGTAGCTCTACACCTACTGCACATGTTACTTTATGATTGACATCTCTTTCGTACCAGAGCTGTCTAAGCCTACTCTGACCCCATATTTGTCATTACTATATTGTCCTTGTACTGTATAATGACATTTGTATCATGTGTTTCATTTCTTGCTGTGTTGCAATTTTTTTGCTGCATCCCAATTGTACCTCTACATTGTTCGAGTTTATGTTATTGTTCTCTCACTATTATGTGATACTGATTATTGTCATTTTTCATGATTACATGCAGATAAGTCCAATCTGACGAAGGCTCAGGCCGAAACGTCATTTGTAACTTGTTTTGGACAAAAACATATATGCTTATGAAAAAAAATGTTTTCTTAATACGGACTGTGTCTGTAATATGTCTGTCTGTATGGAGAAGAGCAGACAGCAGCTGCAGAACTACAAGGCTCAGCATACTCCATCCAGGACTGTATGCAGAATTTTTTTGCCCACCAAAAAAATGACGTGGGTTTCGCCATATTTTTGTATGCTAGCCAGGTACAGCAGGCCGCCACGGGCTGCCTCCAACCCCCACGTGCCTATTTGTACCCGGCTGGGAACCAAAAATATAGGGAAGCCCTTTTTTTTTAATTATTTCACTTATTTCATGAAATAATTAAAAAACAAATGACGTGGGCTTCGCCCCATTTTTGTGTCCAGCCAGGTACAACTAGGCAGCTGGGGATTGGAATCCGCAGCACAGGTTAGCCCGAGGTTTCTGGGCGCCTCTGCTGCGAATTTCAGTCCGCAGCCGTCCCAGAAAATGGCGCTCTCATAGAAGCGCCATCATCTGGCGCTGTATCCAACTCTTCCAACAGCCCTGGAGCCGGGTGGCTTGTTGGGTAATCATGAGTTAATACTGGCTTTGTGTTACTAGCCAGTATTAAGCCAGAGATTCTTAATGTCAGGCACGTTTGACCCGGCCATTAAGAATCTCCAATAAAGGGTTAAAAAAAAGACACCACACAGAGAAAAAATACTTTAATAGAAATAAATACACAGACACATTAGAGACTCCATCTTTATTACCCCCTGTCAGCCCTCCACGATCCTGCTCTTCTGTCTTTCTTGTTCAACAAATGCAGCTCTGCTACATCACTGCTACATGGGGGAAGACGCTGCTTCCCGTGGAGCATTCACTCCGTGAAAGCTGCACGAGAAGCAGCGTGCAGCCTTCACTCCGTGAGTGATCAGTGCTGCTAGCGGTAACGCTGACAGATGCATTACCATAGCAACGGTGCTCCCGGAGCCGCGGTTAGCGGTGACATCTCCGCTAACTGCGTTGCTATGGCAACGGTGATCTCCGTTAATGACCGGCTGTGTCAGCCGGTCCCTAACGGATCGGGGAATCGACCGTGTGCTAGAGCATGTCGCCGGTACACGGCGATACACAAATGTGCACCGTGTACCGGAGAGATGCACTCGCAGGTCCTACATGACGCGTCATAGTCATGTGACCAGTCTGTAGCCAATGAGATAATAGCCGCGTGACTGGTCACATGGCTATTTTGACGTCACGATAGGTCCTGCATCACTGCTTGCAGTGCCAGTCACCGGGAGGATTCAGCGATCATCGGATGGAATAGCGGCAGGAGACAGAGTGCAGGATCGCGGGGACCGGTAAGTGTTATGGCAATGTTTATTAACTGTTTGTGTACATTTATCATGCATTTTTATGTGTTTGTGATTGCCTCCCATTATAGCCTATTGGTTCGAGTTTGGTTCGTCGAACGTTCGACGAACCAAACTCGAACGGGACCACCGTTCGGCGAACCGACCTCGAGCCGAACCGCGACCGGTTCGCTCATCTCTAATAATGAGCCGTTCTCTTAGAAAATGCCCCAAGCGACCACAATAGAAGCAGAGTCCAAGATTGTGTCGACATTCCCTTTCACTGGTTCAAGAACTAGCAGCTCCAACCTCCATCGGTTCCACCTTAGGTAAATGGACTAATTTGGGAAAAATGTTTAAAACCCTGTTGCTCATCATGCCTTTCCCGAATTTGACTGAATGGCCTGATTCATGTCCTCCCCCAAGAAACTGGCAGAATATGCAGAGCCAGAACGTCCTTAAGACAATCTGGATAGCCATGGTGAAACTGACACCTGAGAGCTGCATCAGTCCACAAAACTTCCATGGACCACTGCCATAGCTAAGTATTGTTGTTCTCAGTGCTGTGGCCCTCCTGTGTCAGGTTCATGATCTTTGCCTCTGCCACTGGGATTGTCAGGTTTTTCATAGATTATCCCTAAGGTGACAAAAAAGGAGTCAACAAATGACTGTTCTGGGGCTTGTAAGTGCAAAAAAACCCAACAAAGTCTGAGCAGACATGATTATTCCCACCCGCTGGAACTCATTCCCTAAAGACCTGGGTCGCAGAGTAAAAAAACAGCCTGCAGCTGTCCCTGATCACCCTAAACAGATCTTTATCCACTGAAAATTTGTCAGGAAGGTCCACTACTGGTTCAGATGAAACCAACTGCAAATCGAGAGATACAGGTGTCAAAGCTGCTGCCAGCAATGAAGGACTCAGAGGGACAACCATCATACTACCTAATTGATTTTGAAACTAGGGAATCTTTAGTCTCCGGTACTCCCTAGCTACATAGTGAACTACCTGGGTCAGATTCATCACCTAATCACGCAGTTTATGAATAGGATCCATACTGATGGGGAGGAAAAGAGAAGTCGGGGCAGTCTTAATTTGATGATAGTGACTACACTGACAAGTCAAGCAGGATAGTCAAATGTTCCTGGGTCAGTTACCAGGAGAGCAAGATACCACCCATTATGAAATTGGACTTCTGAGCAGTCACTCAAAACACTGACAGCTCAGCACCACCCAGCTCCATGATGGACAACTAAGCTGTCAACCACCCAACTGACAGCTCAGCACTCTCTAATTACAGAGCAGAGGAATTGTGACACTCAGCTGTAATTTGAGGGTATTCACATCCTAACTGGAGTAGAGGTTTAGGAATTACAGCTCATCTTTTTCAAGGAACCAAAGGTAATTGGAACATCTTATGGGCTGTTTGGGCTATTCCCTCTTTAACACATCATCAATTAAGCAGGTAAGCAGGTAGAAGTTCTGATGCTGTTTCCAGTTGTGGCATTTGTTTTTGGACACTGTTGCAGTCAAAAGAGCTCTCAATGAAAGGAAAACAGACCATCTTTAGGCTGAAAAAAAGAAGAGATAACAGAATGTTAGGAGTAACCAAATTAACAGTTTGGTACATTCTGCCAAAAAAAAAAAAATAAGAGTTCATTGGTGAACTTGGGAACTCAAAAAGGTCTCGATGTCCACGGAAGATAACAGTGTTGGATGATCTAAGAATTCTTTCCATGGCTAATAAAAACCCCTTCATAACATCCGCATGTGGGAAAAACACTCTCCAGGAAGATGGTGTTTCAGTATGTAGGTCTACCATAAAGAGAAAACTTTGTGAGAGCAAATACAGTTGGTTCATCACAAGGTGCAAACAATTAATCAGCCTAAAAAAATAGGAAGGCCAGATTATACTTTGCTGAAAAAAAATATCTAAAAGAAGCCAGCCAAATTTTTTAAAGCATTCTTTGGACAGATGAAATTAAAATCAACCTGTACCAGAATAATGCAAAGAAGGGAGTATGGAGAAGGCTTGTAATTGCTCATAATCCAAAGCATACTTCATCCTCTGTAAAATATGGTGGAGAGACATTATGATTGCATGGGTATGCTTCCACTGGCACTGGATCCCCAGTGTTTATTAATGATGTGACTGAATCAGTTGTAACAGCACAGATACCAATTATTTGTATCCAATAGTCATATAATTTCTCAAAACATAGTAAAAGTGACTAAAATGTAACCTTTAATAAATATACATTACAAAAGTTGGGAAACCTCCACATAAACAACACCAAAAAGCTCCTAAAGTGAAACCCACTAACTAGTGGACCAGAATCAAACATCTGGTCCAAGTATGTCACTAATAAATGTTATTCAAAAAAACACAATAAACAAACACAAAAACATAAAAAAATGAGTAATTGTTCTTTCCCATAGAGTTGGACAGTGGTCCTTTGTAAAAAAGAAATAAAAAAAACCACAATATACTCAAAAAAACATTTCTCACAGTGACAGTGGTCAGCTGTATACTAACATTCCTATTTAAATTGGAATGGTCTCACCAAATTCGCATGAGTCAGGGTGTGAACAATTTCTGCCAGTACCATAGTTCAGGGTTCTTCAGGAACATAACTGACCCTATCGACTTCTGGAAAACTATAGGTTAAACTGAAACACACAAACTCCTGTTCTTATATGAACAGTCCACAGCTTGATAAGCTAGGCTAAACACCTATTGTGACCCTATTGGTATCCCGACATGTGTTAGGGCCAGGTGGACGGGCAGACCCAGGAGGTGGATCCACTGGGCCGAACTCCTTGATGAAGGTAAGGGGTCCGGTAGCTGGAGCACTACGGGTAGCAGGACAGTCCGTGCACACGAGTAGAATGGAGAAGTCCCTGGGACCACGGAGTCACTGATGGTAGTCCGGGTGACGGAGCTCAGGTTCGGAAGCCAAGATGTTGTCAGGCGGAGTCCGGAACCGATGGAACGAGAGGACGGGTCACCGCAGGGATCAGAGATGGAACGGACTGTCAGGATGGCAGATAGTCAGCGTTCGGGGTTCGGGGTTCGGCAGGACCGGATGGCGAGGCAGGATCGGCTCTAGAAGAGAGAGAGGTGAGTATATCACAGGAACACAAGGAGACCTGACTCCTAGCTTGGGAAACACGAAGAACAGGCCCCGCCCACTTGGACACTTAACCCCTTTATACCCTGTACCTGTGTGCTCAATTTCCTGTCAGTGGACACTGGCCCTTTAAGAAAGGGTCAATGACCGCGCGCGCGCCCTAATGCGCATGCGCGAGGCCCGGGTGCCAGAAGCCAGGGCAGGGAGCGGTGAGGAGGAAGCAGCAGAGCCGGGCTGGGACTGAGTAGCCGTCGGGCGCCGGGAGCGGGGACCAGGACGCCTGGGAACCGCAGGCAATGGAGGCTGGAGACCGGGGAGCGGCGGACGCCGGACAGAAGAACCGGGGAGCGACGCAGGGAAGCCAGGGAGCGCGGCAGGTGAGCCGGGGAGCAGAGCAGGGGACCCGGAGAGCGTGACAGTACCCCCCCCACGCCCTCTCCCCGCAACCGGGACAGGAAGGCACGGATCAGAGGAGTACCCACATTCTCCCGGGGTTCCCAGGACCTATCCTCAGGACCATACCCTGCCCAGTCCACCAGGAAGAACTGTCGGCCCCGTACAGTTTTCATGGCCACGATATCCCTTACCGCATAGATGTCGTCATCGGCAATAGGAGGAGGAGCCGAACTGGCAGCAGCGGAGAAAGGACCAAGGACAACCGGCTTGAGCAGGGAGACGTGGAAGGAGTTGGGTATCCTCTTCGTGGCCGGGAGCTGCAGCTTGTAGGAGACCTCATTGATCTTGCTGAGGACTTTAAACGGCCCGATGTAGCGAGGTCCAAGCTTGTAGGATGGTAGCTTCAATCGGACGTACTTGGAAGCAAGCCAGACGAGATCTCCTGGAGAGAAACACGGAGGGTCCAGACGCCTCTTGTCTGCGTGTCTCTTCATCCGCAGGGAAGCACGTCCAAGGGACGCCTTAACAGAATCCCAAATGGTTGCAAAGTCACGGGCTACAGCATCAGCAGCAGGGACATCCGAGGAAGAGGATACAGGCAATGGGACGGAAGGCTGAAGTCCGTAAACGACATGGAAGGGAGAGCTGGAGGAAGACTCACTGACGTGGGGGTTATGGGAGAATTCAGCCCAAGGAAGAAGCGTGGACCAGTCGTCATGATGGGCGTTGACATAGTGACGTAAGAAGGAGGTCAAGATCTGATTGACCCGTTCCACTTGGCTGTTCGACTGAGGATGGTAGGCTAAAGAAAAGTCCAGAGTCACTCCCAGATGTTTGCAGAGAGCCCTCCAGAAGCGGGAGGTGAACTGAGTTCCTCTGTCGGACACAATGTGTGATGGAAAGCCATGCAAGCGGAAGATGTGTTGTATATAGGCGTCAGCGAGTTCCTGGGCAGAGGGCAGTCCAGCCATAGGGACGAAATGAGCCATTTTAGAGAACCGATCCACCACGACCCATATGACTGTGTGTCCGGAGGACAATGGCAAGTCCGTAATAAAGTCCATCGCAATGTGTTGCCACGGAACTGAGGGTATAGGCAGAGGCAGAAGACGGCCATATGGCAGGTGTTTGGGCGTCTTGTTCCTGGCACAAGAGGAGCAGGCTGAGACAAAGGAAGCGACGTCCGTGCGAAGGGATGGCCACCAGTAATGACGTACAATCGTACTCCATGTTCTCTTCTGACCAGCATGACCGGCTATTTTCGAGGCATGGCCCCAGTGTAACACTTTTTGCCTGTCTGTCTCAGAGACATAGGTCTTCCCGGGCGGTATCTGGGCCAGGGTGACAGGAGTCACCGGAATGATTTTACTAGGGCAGATGATGGGCTGGGATGTCTCCTCCTCCTGCTCCATGGGCATGAAAGACCTGGACAAGGCATCTGCGCATACATTCTTGTCCGCGGGTCGGAAATGGAGCTGGAAATCGAATCTGGCAAAGAACAAGGACCACCTGGCTTGCCGTGGGTTCAGTCGCTGAGCAGACCGCAGGTATTCCAGGTTCTTGTGGTCCGTGTAAATAATAACAGGGTACACTGCTCCTTCCAGAAGGTAGCGCCATTCCTCCAGAGCCAGTTTGACTGCCAATAGCTCTCGGTCACCGATGGTGTAGTTGCGTTCAGGCGCTGAGAAGCTCTTGGAGAAGAAACCGCAAGTCACCATTTTCCCGGAGGAGGACTTCTGCATGAGCACTGCTCCGGCTCCCAAGGAGGAGGCATCTACCTCCAAGGTGAACTGTCGGTTTAACTCCGGACGGTGGAGCACAGGAGAGGAGGCAAATGCCCGCTTCAGAGAGCCAAACGCGGCGTCGGCCGCAGGTGACCAGTCCTTTGGATTAGCCCCCTTCTTGGTCAAGGCGGAGAGAGGAGCAGTCAGAGCAGAGAAGTGAGGAATGAACTGGCGGTAATAGTTGGCGAATCCCAGAAAGCGTTGGATTGCCTTTAGTCCAGAAGGAGGAGGCCAGTTGAGAATGGAAGAGACCTTCTTCGGATCCATCTGCAGTCCGGTATCGGAGATGACGTAGCCCAGGAAGGGAAGAGAAGACTGCTCGAAGACACACTTCTCGTACTTGGCGTACAGACGATTCTCCCTCAGTCGCCGTAGTACCAGCTGCACGTTCTCTCTGTGGGTCTGGAGGTCCGGAGAAAAGACCAGGATGTCGTCAAGATACACCACCACACAGATGTAGAGAAGGTCCCGGAACACGTCGTTCACCAATTCCTGAAAGACTGCTGGTGCGTTACACAGGCCGAAGGCATCACACAGTATTCATAGTGCCCATCGCGAGTATTGAACGCGGTCTTCCATTCGTCCCCAGAGCGGATGCGGACCAGGTTGTAGGCACCCCGAAGATCCAACTTGGTGAACACACGAGCCCCTCTAAGCCAATCAAACAATTCGGGGATGAGCGGCAGGGGGTACTTGTTTTTCACGGTGATTTGGTTCAATCCCCGGTAGTCTATGCATGGGCGTAGGTCACCTTCTTTCTTCTTAACGAAGAAGAAGCCTGCTCCAGCAGGAGAGGAGGATCTCCGAATGAATCCCCTTGCCAGGCTCTCTGTGATGTAAGTAGACATAGCCCTTGTTTCGGCTGGAGACAGCGGATATATCCGTCCTCGAGGTGGTGTAGTTCCCGGGAGCAGGTCGATGGCACAATCGTAAGGACGATGTGGCGGAAGTACCTCTGATTCCTTTTTGTCAAAGACGTCCGCGAAGGACCAATAGGCCGAGGGCAGTCCCGGTAGGGACTCTGGAACCGGAGGTCGTCGGATGGGTTGTATGGTCTTCAGACAGTTCTCATGGCAAGAGGAGCCCCATCGGGTGATTTCACCAGTGCCCCAGCTGACTGACGGTTCGTGTGTCCGTAACCAGGGAAGTCCCAGCAGGATTTGATGGGACATGTGTGGGAGGACGTAGAGAGCGATGTTCTCGGTGTGCAGGGCACCGATACGCAGTTCGACCGGCCTGGTGATCCAGGAGATGGTGTCAGAGAGGGGTCTCCCATCCACAGAGGCAATCACGAGGGGTTTGTCGAGTGGAGTAACAGGCACCTGGTACTTGTCCACCGTGGCCTGCTGGATGAAATTGCCTGCTGCCCCAGAATCGAGGTACGCCTCAGCCGTGAACCGCGTCTCTCCCGTTGTCACTTGAACTGTCCACATAACCGGGTCTGAGAGAGTCCCAGCACCTAGGGTGGCCCCTCCTACCAACCCTAGGCTTTGGAGTTTCCCGGCCTCTCTGGACAGGAGCGTAGCAGGTGTGTGCCCTCTCCGCAGTAGAAGCAGAGGCCCTTGGCGAGCCGCTCTGCTCGGCGTTGTTCAGACTGCCGCACACGGTCGATCTGCATGGGCTTGTGGATGGAGACACCAGATGCCGTTGACTGAAGCACGGCGGGCTTCTGCGGAGGAGAGGAATGCCGTACCGGACTTCTCTCACGGGACACCTCTTTGGATCGCTCCTGAAAGCGAATGTCCACTCGAGTCGCTAGGGTAATCAGGGCATCCAGGGTGGACGGTACGTCGCGACCAGCCAGCTCATCTTTAATTCGACCCGAGAGTCCTTCCCAGAAGGCGGCGGTCAGAGCCTCGTTGTTCCACCCGAGTTCCGAAGCCAAGGTGCGAAAACGGATGGCATATTGACCCACCGTCAGAGTCCCCTGATGTAACCGAAGAAGAGATGAGGCAGACGCGGAGGCGCGTCCGGGCTCGTCAAAGGTGCCACGAAATGCCTGCAGGAACTCCTGGATGTTCGTGGTCACAGGATCCTCCTTTTCCCACAAGGGGTTCATCCACGCCAGTGCCTCACCCTCTAGATGGGACATGATGAACGCGACCTTGGCTTGGTCGGAGGCAAACAAATGCGGCAGCTGCGTGAAATGGAGGGAGCATTGGTTTATGAATCCCCTGCAGGTCTTGGGATCTCCGGCATACCGGGGTGGTGAGGCCAAACGAAGTCTGGAAGCATCCGAAGAGGCTGCCATGGGAGCTGGAGCCGTGGATTGTCTAGTGGAAGCCCGAGATGCTGAAGATGTAACTGACGCTTGTAGCGTGTTCAGGCGGGCGTCCACAGAAGACATGAATTGCAGCATGCGGGTCTGAGTCTCACGCTGGCGTGTGAGTTCCTCCTGCAAGGCCGCTAGTGCTTCGGCGGGATCCATGGCCTGTTCTTACTGTTAGGGCCAGGTGGACGGGCAGACCCAGGAGGTGGATCCACTGGGCCGAACTCCTTGATGAAGGTAAGGGTTCCGGTAGCTGGAGCACTACGGGTAGCAGGACAGTCCGTGCACACGAGTAGAATGGAGAAGTCCCTGGGACCACGGAGTCACTGATGGTAGTCCGGGTGACGGAGCTCAGGTTCGGAAGCTGAGATGTTGTCAGGCGGAGTCCGGAACCGATGGAGCGAGAGGACGGGTCACCGCAGGGATCAGAGATGGAACGGACTGTCAGGATGGCAGATAGTCAGCGTTCGGGGTTCGGGGTTCGGCAGGACCGGATGGCGAGGCAGGATCGGCTCTAGAAGAGAGAGAGGTGAGTATATCACAGGAACACAAGGAGACCTGACTCCTAGCTTGGGAAACACGAAGAACAGGCCCCGCCCACTTGGACACTTAACCCCTTTATACCCTGTACCTGTGTGCTCAATTTCCTGTCAGTGGACACTGGCCCTTTAAGAAAGGGTCAATGACCGCGCGCGCGCCCTAATGCGCATGCGCGAGGCCCGGGTGCCAGAAGCCAGGGCAGGGAGCGGTGAGGAGGAAGCAGCAGAGCCGGGCTGGGACTGAGTAGCCGTCGGGCGCCGGGAGCGGGGACCAGGACGCCTGGGAACCGCAGGCAATGGAGGCTGGAGACCGGGGAGCGGCGGACGCCGGACAGAAGAACCGGGGAGCGACGCAGGGAAGCCGGGGAGCGCGGCAGGTGAGCCGGGGAGCAGAGCAGGGGACCCGGAGAGCGTGACAACATGATTCGTCCACCAGGACTCTTCAGGGGACATGATACCAAATGTGGGGTAAGGTCCTCCATTTCAGCGACCTCTTAGCCACACTGCTTAAGCGGGCTTTACACGCTACGATATATCTAACAATATGTCGTCGGGGGTCACGTCGTAAGTGACGCACATCTGGCATCGTTTGATATATCGTAGCGTGTGACAGCTACATGCGACTGTGAGCGAGCAAAAATACTCACCTTATCGTTGCTCGTTGACACGTCGCTCATTTTCTAAAAATCGAACGTCCGGTTGTTTTTTGTTCCCGAGGCAGCACATATCACTCCGTGTGACACCCCGGGAATGATGAACTGCAGCTTACCTGCGTCCCGCCGGCAATGCAGAAGAAAGGAGGTGGGCGGGATGTTTATGTCTCGCTCATCTCCGCCCCTCCGCTTCAATTGGCTGGCCGCTGTGTGACGTCGCAGTGACGCCGAACATCCTTCCCCCTTCAGGAAGAGGATGTTCGCCACCCACAGTGAGGTCGTTTGGAAGGTAAGTATGTGTGACGGGGGGTTACAACATTGTGCGACACGGGCAACAAATTGCCCATGCCGCACAGACGATGGGGGCAGGTGCGATTGCACATGCGATCGCTCATGAATTCGACACGTGTAAAGCAGCCTTGAGTCTGCTAAGGTGGATTGAATGGCGCATCACAGTACAGATAAACAATGACCCAAAACATACCATGAAAGCAACCCTGCAGGGTTTTTTTACGGTAAAAAAGTGGAATATAAGGGCAATGGCTAAGTCAACCCCATTGAGCATGCATTTCACATGCTTAAGACAAAATTCAAGGCACAGGACCCACACACAACCAACAACTGAATTCAGTAATGCATCACAAAGGAAGAAACCCATTCTTTGGTGATATGGATAGCTTCCAGACTTCAGGCACTCATTGCCTGCTACAAAGCACTAAGCAATAATACTTTATTTATGAAAAAGTAAGTTTGAAATTATTAATAACATTAAATGGATAATGAAAAAGGTCAAAGAATACAGTAAAGAGATCTATTTTTGCTTCATCGACTACAGAAAAGCCTTTGACTATGTTAATCAACTGAAACTTTAGGATACCATGAAGGATTTGGGTGTGCTGAACCATCTAATCAGCCTTGTTAGGAACCTTTACCATTGATCAGTAAGCAGCAGTCCAAACAGAATATGGTGACAAGGCATGGTTCAAAGTAGAGCGAGGCGTCAGACAAGACTGCATCCTATCGACCATTTCTTTTGAATTTAGATGCAGAAGCTATTTTCAGGAAGGCTGGACTTGCTGAAAAAGAAAAAGGACTCAAAATTGCTCAACGAAATCAACAACTATCTTAAATACGCAGATTATACAACATTGATTGCAACAAGCATAGATGAAATGAAGGACTTATTATGTGGTGTCAAGAAGGAAAGCTTGAACATGTATCTCATACTCAATACAAAAAGACAAATATGTTGATGACTGCCAGGTACAACTGGGACCCATTTGAGATGGATGGCAATGCAGTAAAAGCTATAAAGGACTTCAGTCTACTTGGATCAATGATCACTTAAGATGCAGCGATGACATCGAAAGTTAATAGGAGAATAGCTACAGGCAAATCAATAATGAAGACAAGGTCTTCAAATTCAGGAACATTTCACAGCTTACAAAGTCACGGCTTCTACATAGTCTGGTATTTTCTGCAGTCACTTATGGATAGGAAACCTGGACAATAAAGAAACAACACAGAAGAAGAATCAATGTCATGAAATTTGGTGCTAGAGAAGGATGTTAACAATACCATGGATGACAAAAAAAACAAACAAATCAATTTTGGAACAAATCAAGCCAGACATGTTACTTAAAGCAAGGATCACCAAGCTAAGACTTGTCTACCTTGGACACATCATACAAAGAGAGCAATCACTGCAAAAAGGACATAATGGCCACAAGAATAGAAAGAACATGGCAAAGAGGAAGACCAGCAACCCGATGGCTTGATACAATCAAGAAAATGGCAGAGAAGAACCTGGTGGACCTATCTTGGCTTGCAGAAGATCAATCTTCCTACAGAGAGTTCATCCATCAAGTCACTGTGACTCGAGATTGAGCTGAAGGCCATTACAAATAAATAAATAAATGTGTCCAATTACTTTTTAAGCCCTAAAATGAGGAGGCTTTGTAGAAAAATGGTTGCAATTTCTAATCATTTTACAGAATATTTTTGTTCTACCCCTTCAATTAAACCTAAAAGTCTACACTTCAGTTGCATCTCATTCACTTTAAATATAAAATAGCAACAGATCCCAAATCATCAAGATTCGGTCACTGTCCACATATTTCTGGACTTAACTGTAAGTGTGAAGCCCACCTGCAGCAGTCACCTCAGGGACATCACTCCACCTTCAGGGATGCCACAGGGTCTTCTTTTGGGGATATTTCTGGCAGCAGGTATGTTGGTTTTGTATATGTATGAGTCGTGACGCCACTCACGGTTTGCGGTCCGGGATATGGGTGAAATCCACTACAAATTTAACCAGAGTCTGGGGCTGATGGTGTGACCTCCCGTGAGTGAGGCTGGCCCCAGGGGCTCGGGTGTGTAGAACAACAGGTCCCAGAATAATCCAGTCAGAGTCCAAAATGTCTTTCAACTGTTCTTTACTCACTTTCACATGTTTTCGTGAGGTAACCCGGGCGATGCTGAGATTAAACCAGGTGAAACCAGGTATCCTTCAGGCTGGTCTAATGGTAGCCATTAACTCGCCTTCCTAGCACTTCTTGTTTCGGATAACCCCTGACTTGAAGTACCGTGGGGTTCATCCAGGGAAGTCGCTACTGCCTTTTCTCCCCTTTTTAGCCCGTTTGCCGGCAGCGTGGACCAAGGGAGATCGCTCCAGGCTTGATCCCCCTTATGGGCCCCCTCGATGCTGCTGAGGCTCTGACTCTAGATGGTTGGTGAGGTACTTGTAGTTTCCCTCGCCGACAGGTTTAGCAGATCAATAAATAGAAGTCTACTCTAGTGACTTGTTCCCTGTGCGTGCCTAGTCACCAGAGTCCCCGTACTCGACTGACTGACTGTCTCTCTCAGCGCGTCTTTTTGACTGACTATCTGGTAACCGTTCTCCCCCGCTAACGGCTACTTCACGTGCAGGGTCTGACAAGCGTGTGCGCGTGCCTGCGTCTCCTAGCAACCGCCGCTCACTACTACCAGACTGGCTCACTCCACTTCTTTCCTGACAGCCTCTGTAGCTTAGCTTGCAGCCCCTCCACTACACCCCTTGACAAGAATTGAAGGCCAGACCCCTCTAGGGACTGCCCAAGGGTCCCATCTAATGGTGTGGGAGACCTGGTTACCATGTGTCTGTGCGTACACACCTCATTCTGGCCTTTGGAATTACCTAAAAGCACTGTCCCAGCATGGGTGCAGTACTCAGTGGTGCCTGACCAGGTCAGGGGCGCCACATAAGCATGCTTCCCTTCTGTTGAAAGAACAAAGAAGTTCTAAAAGCAGATAAAAATTTTCCATAACATATTATAGTAATGGCAGTTAATGGGTTGGTTGATTTATTTTCTGAAGTATAAACTACTGTACATTATAGTGTTGGCAATAAAACAGTATCATGGTTATGATTTATGTTAGCATACTTGCCAAAATCCTATACATTTTTTTTTTATTTTTCTTGACTTTTATGTCACCTGGAACCCTGTCAATCCTCTAGTTATTTATAATAACATTGCTCAGTTCTTCACTTTGATCTTCGTTACAGCTGTGAACTCCATAATTCTGCCTTGATTTGTGTATGGCAGCAAAGGCAATACAAATATGATAAAGAACATAGATGAAGCTGGCAGCAAAGTTCACCAAAGTTCAAGACAACCTGCAAGCAAAGCTGTTGCATAGAATTATACAATTATAACACACTTATTAAACTAGTAAAGAAACGGAAATGTTTTCCAAATTGTGAGATGTAGGGATGCATTCAAAAACAACTTTTATTTTAATTTTTATGCTGGGTTTTTAAATGTGAAAACAATTTAGTGACATATTTGCTGTTCAACCATAGATTTAGAATATATCCAAAGATATATAAATATTTCCACAAATCTGATTTTGGTTCATGGATTTTTTTGGTGGTTTTGTGATCAGGGACATTTTTTATTCCATAAACTTTATTATACTATCTAATATTCCCTAAAATAAAAAAAATGTATAAAAGGAGCTAATGTGAATAAAATAAAAGTAGCAGTAAAATGGTTTAAGTAGGATAGACAAAATATAAAACAGACAACTTGTGTCAAAAATACTTAAAATTGTCTCATTAGAGGAACTTATTTAATCCTCTTACCCACATCCGCCATACATGTATGGGATAAGTCAGTAGGGGGTGTATAGAGCGGGCTCACCGGGTGATCTCACCCCATAGTTGGCAGTAAATTCTCACAGTACCCCACCTGTGACCATAGGAAATCTCACCTCAGGGGAACCAAGTTCAATCAGACATGCATCTCCTGGGCGAAAATCTCATTTGTTTGCCTTGAGATGCAGATTTGGTGCTCATATTTATACACCAAATTCCTGCACTAAATCTGCATCTCATGGCAAAAATTTGCATCAAAACTGCATGCGTTATGATGTAGTTTTGATTCGCTTTTTTACTAGGAGATGTAGATTTGGTGCAGGAATTTGGTATATACATTTCAGCACCAAATCTGCATCTTCTAGCAAAATAACACATCAAAGCTGTGAGGCCTGGAAACCTTAAAGGAGCCTTTAAGAAAGCCTTTAAGTTTCTTGGCATTCCCAGCTGTTGGGACACCTGGAGACTGTGAAATATAGTAACAGTTCACAGCCTCCAGACGTTCCAGCAGCTGGGAACTAAAGGAACATTAAAGGCTTCCTTCAAGGTACCAGGTTGAAAGCTGCCATGAGACCTGATGCTTGTGAGTTCTGGAAACATATAAATTACCTGAACTCACAGCCACCAGGTCTCCGGGTAGCTATTAGGCCCAGAAATATTAAAGGAGCCTTTAACGTTCCCTTCACAGATCCATGTGAAAATATCACGTGTTGCGCGATCTGTTTTGGAGGCAGAGTGCGCGGCAACAGAAGATGTCCACAGGCTGTCGGCTTCAGGCAAAGACTGAGCTGCAGCGATGAGTGGTAACGTCCCTTAGTTTATTTGTGGTCATAGCTGGGAGGTTCCCACAGCACCCCACATTTGACCTCAGGTGATTTCATTAGACTCAGTGACCTCAGCCCAGGTTCACAGACCTGCATCTCCTGGCAAAGCCCCCACGGTTTTCTACCAGCAGGTGCAAACTTTGTGCTGAAATGTTTGCACCAGATTTCACCACCAAATTTACACCTCCTGGCAGAAAACTGCACCAAAATAGTGTCAAAACCATTTTTATTCAGTTTTGTTTTTTTGTTTTGTTTTTTTACAAGAGATGCAGATTTGGTGCAGGAATATGATGTAAAAATGTCAGCACCGAATCTCTTGGCAAAAAATGCACAAAAATGGCTTTGACACCATTTCGGTGTGGTTTTCTGCCAGGAAGTGCAACTTTGGTGCTTAAATCTGGTACAGATTTTTCAGCACCAAATCTGCATCACTTGGCAAAAATATCACGATTCTCTGCCAAGAGATGCAGATCTGTGAGCTCAAATACACTGAGAGACATCATTACTCATCACTGTAGCTCAGACTCTACTTGATGCCCACAGCATGTGCACATGTTCTGTGCCTGCATTCTGTGCCTTCAGTAATGTAGCAGAGGTGGAATCTTCGTGGGACCTCATGTGGATTAGATCAGAACTGTTTTGGGGTTTAATAAAAGGAAGGAAGAGAAGGGCTTTTTGTAATCTATTTTAAATAGAGGATATTTTGTGAGATTTGTTTTTGGGTTTTTTTCTTTCCACTTGCAGATTAGTACTGGGGGTTATAATAACACCTCCTGCACCAGGGCAATCGGGATGAGCCAGGTAAAGAATAGGAATTGTGACATCTAATGGATGCAACAATTCTGGGCAGCTGCAGTCTGATATTTTTAGGCTGTGGGGGGCCCAATAACCATGGGTCTTCCCAGACTGAGAATACTGGCCCCTAGCTGTTGGATTTATAGCTTGGTATCAAAATTGAGGGGGACTGCATGCTGATTTTTTTTAATTATTTATTTACATTTAAAAAAAAATGCGGTTCCTCTTATTTTGATACACAGCCAAGATAAGTGCAGAGCTGGGAGCTGCATCCTGTAGCCATTTGCTTTGTCTCTGCTGGGTATCATAATATGGGGGGACCCTGCGCAATTTTTTTTTAATTGATTTATTCATTGTTACGCTATAGACACGCACACAGCGCCTGTGATTGAAACCAGTCAAACATGCTGTCACACAGGGTGGGGACACTGTGTGACTGCAACCAATAAAAGACAACGGGACAGCCAGTGGGCGGGGAAAGCAGTGAATAGGCATAAGAGATAATGTGCCTCCCCGAAAGTAGTATGGGCGGCCCCGAAACTAGCGATACAGCCCTGTGGGATACTGGTAGGTATATCACTACTGCTTTTCCCTTTTTTTCTTTTATTTTTCTTTCTTTTTTTTTTCTTTAATCATCAGGGTGGCTGGATCTGGATCGGTACACATAGTTCCCTGAGAATTACGTCCGAGTTGATGCACGGGCACTTTTGAACTCACGTGGATTCGGACTTTAACATTCCGAGTCCACCCATCACTAGTAGATATGAGTACAGTAATATTTATAATAGCTACACTCGTAATGAGTACTTTGTAATACTCTTGTATTTGTTCCGAATAGCGAGTACAATGCAAATCAATGGGAAATGCTAGTATTTTTCTGCTTTACCCAACAAAGAGGTCTGGGAATGAGGATGTCAAAGTATTACACCACTTTTACAGATGCACAAGAACACCTACCACACCTAACCTAAATTGTATTTTACAGGCTAAAAAGGTTAAGAAACAGTTTTTCCTGCATAATTACTAGAGATGAGCGAACCGGTCCCGGTTCGGCTCGAGGTCGGTTCGCCGAACGGACGTCCCGTTCAAGTTCGGTTCGTCGAACGTTCGACGAACCGAACTCGAGCCAATAGGAAACAATGGCAGGCAATCACAAACACAGAAAAACACCTAGAAAACACCCTCAAAGGTGTCCAAAAGGTGACAAACAACTCAAACACATGGGAAAGTGACAAGGACATATACTCATGCGAAAACAAAACAGCTGGACAAGGAAAAAGAGGAGGACACACAGATATAGGCATGGCACGCCCTTCTAAAGTCATGTAAAACACCGCAAGGTGACTCCAAGCGGAGTCTCCCTTTTTTCCAAAGATTGGGCCCCACACACACCCACCCCTTCAGTGGCAGCAGTTGTGCCCCAGTTGTACACTTCACAGCTAGATTTGCATCAAGCACATTCAAAAATACGCCATTCTTATCCGTCCCCAGGATGACACCGGGGTAGGTAGCAAAGTCTTTCCTAATCCCAGCTCTGTTCATCTTGGCTTCTTTTAAAAACACATCAAGCAAGGGTTACTCCAAGCGGAGTCTCCCTTTTTTTCCAAAAATTGTGCCCCACACACACCCACCCATTCAGTGGCAGCACTTGTGCCCTAGTTGTACACTTCACAGCTAGATTTGCATCAAGCACATTCAAAAATACGCCATTCTTATCCGTCCCCAGGATGACACCGGGGTAGGTAGCAAAGTCTTTCCTGATCCCAGCTCTGTTCATCTTGGCTTCTTTTAAAAACACATCAAGCAAGGGTTACTCCAAGCGGAGTCTACCTTTTTTCCAATAATTGGGCCACACACACACCCACCCATTCAGTGGCAGCACTTGTGCCCTAGTTGTACACTTCACAGCTAGATTTGCATCAAGCACATTCAAAAATACGCCATTCTTATCCGTCCCCAGGATGACACCGGGGTAGGTAGCAAAGTCTTTCCTGATCCCAGCTCTGTTCATCTTGGCTTCTTTTAAAAACACATCAAGCAAGGGTTACTCCAAGCGGAGTCTCCCTTTTTTCCAAAAATTGGGCCCCACACACCCACCCCTTCAGTGGCAGCAGTTGTGCCCCAGTTGTACACTTCACAGCTAGATTTGCATCAAGCACATTCAAAAATACGCCATTCTTATCCATCCCCAGGATGACACCGGGGTAGGTAGCAAAGTCTTTCCTGATCCCAGCTCTGTTCATCTTGGCTTCTTTTAAAAACACATCAAGCAAGGGTTACTCCAAGCGGAGTCTCCCTTTTTTTCCAAAAATTGGGCCCCACACACACCCACCCCTTCAGTGGCAGCAGTTGTGCCCCAGTTGTACACTTCACAGCTAGATTTGCATCAAGCACATTCAAAAATACGCCATTCTTATCCGTCCCCAGGATGACACCGGGGTAGGTAGCAAAGTCTTTCCTGATCTCAGCTCTGTTGATCTTGGCTTCTTTTAAAAACACATCAAGCAAGGGTTACTCCAAGCGGAGTCTCCCTTTTTTCCAAAAATTGGGCCCCACACACACCCACCCCTTCAGTGGCAGCAGTTGTGCCCCAGTTGTACACTTCACAGCTAGATTTGCATCAAGCACATTCAAAAATACGCCATTCTTATCCGTCCCCAGGATGACACCGGGGTAGGTAGCAAAGTCTTTCCTGATCCCAGCTCTGTTCATCTTGGCTTCTTTTAAAAACACATCAAGCAAGGGTTACTCCAAGCGGAGTCTCCCTTTTTTCCAAAAATTGGGCCCCACACACACCCACCCATTCAGTGGCAGCACTTGTGCCCTAGTTGTACACTTCACAGCTAGATTTGCATCAAGCACATTCAAAAATACGCCATTCTTATCCGTCCCCAGGATGACACCGGGGTAGGTAGCAAAGTCTTTCCTGATCCCAGCTCTGTTCATCTTGGCTTCTTTTAAAAACACATCAAGCAAGGGTTACTCCAAGCGGAGTCTCCCTTTTTTCCAAAAATTGGGCCCCACACACACCCACCCCTTCAGTGGCAGCAGTTGTGCCCCAGTTGTACACTTCACAGCTAGATTTGCATCAAGCACATTCAAAAATACGCCATTCTTATCCGTCCCCAGGATGACACCGGGGTAGGTAGCAAAGTCTTTCCTGATCCCAGCTCTGTTCATCTTGGCTTCTTTTAAAAACACATCAAGCAAGGGTTACTCCAAGCGGAGTCTCCCTTTTTTCCAAAAATTGGGCCACACACACACCCACCCATTCAGTGGCAGCACTTGTGCCCTAGTTGTACACTTCACAGCTAGATTTGCATCAAGCACATTCAAAAATACGCCATTCTTATCCGTCCCCAGGATGACACCGGGGTAGGTAGCAAAATCTTTCCTGATCCCAGCTCTGTTCATCTTGGCTTCTTTTAAAAACACATCAAGCAAGGGTTACTCCAAGCGGAGTCTCCCTTTTTTCCAAAAATTGGGCCACACACACACCCACCCATTCAGTGGCAGCACTTGTGCCCTAGTTGTACACTTCACAGCTAGATTTGCATCAAGCACATTCAAAAATATGCCATTCTTATCCGTCCCCAGGATGACACCGGGGTAGGTAGCAAAGTCTTTCCTGATCCCAGCTCTGTTCATCTTGGCTTCTTTTAAAAACACATCAATCAAGGGTTACTCCAAGCGGAGTCTCCCTTTTTTCCAAAAATTGGGCCCCACACACACCCACCCATTCAGTGGCAGCAGTTGTGCCCCAGTTGTACACTTCACAGCTAGATTTGCATCAAGCACATTCAAAAATACGCCATTCTTATCCGTCCCCAGGATGACACCGGGGTAGGTAGCAAAGTCTTTCCTGATCCCAGCTCTGTTCATCTTGGCTTCTTTTAAAAACACATCAAGCAAGGGTTACTCCAAGCGGAGTCTCCCTTTTTTCCAAAAATTGGGCCACACACACACCCACCCATTCAGTGGCAGCACTTGTGCCCTAGTTGTACACTTCACAGCTAGATTTGCATCAAGCACATTCAAAAATACGCCATTCTTATCCGTCCCCAGGATGACACCGGGGTAGGTAGCAAAGTCTTTCCTGATCCCAGCTCTGTTCATCTTGGCTTCTTTTAAAAACACATCAAGCAAGGATTACTCCAAGCGGAGTCTCCCTTTTTTCCAAAAATTGGGCCACACACACCCACCCATTCAGTGGCAGCACTTGTGCCCTAGTTGTACACTTCACAGCTAGATTTGCATCAAGCACATTCAAAAATACGCAATTCTTATCCGTCCCCAGGATGACACCGGGGTAGGTAGCAAAGTCTTTCCTGATCCCAGCTCTGTTCATCTTGGCTTCTTTTAAAAACACATCAAGCAAGGGTTACTCCAAGCGGAGTCTCCCTTTTTTTCCAAAAATTGTGCCCCACACACACCCACCCATTCAGTGGCAGCACTTGTGCCCCAGTTGTACACTTCACAGCTAGATTTGCATCAAGCACATTCAAAAATACGCCATTCTTATCCGTCCCCAGGATGACACCGGGGTAGGTAGCAAAGTCTTTCCTGATCCCAGCTCTGTTCATCTTGGCTTCTTTTAAAAACACATCAAGCAAGGGTTACTCCAAGCGGAGTCTCCCTTTTTTCCAAAAATTGGGCCACACACACACCCACCCATTCAGTGGCAGCACTTGTGCCCTAGTTGTACACTTCACAGCTAGATTTGCATCAAGCACATTCAAAAATACGCCATTCTTATCCGTCCCCAGGATGACACCGGGGTAGGTAGCAAAGTCTTCCCTGATCCCAGCTCTGTTCATCTTGGCTTCTTTTAAAAACACATCAAGCAAGGGTTACTCCAAGCGGAGTCTCCCTTTTTTTCCAAAAATTGTGCCCCACACACACCCACCCATTCAGTGGCAGCACTTGTGCCCCAGTTGTACACTTCACAGCTAGATTTGCATCAAGCACATTCAAAAATACGCCATTCTTATCCGTCCCCAGGATGACACCGGGGTAGGTAGCAAAGTCTTTCCTGATCCCAGCTCTGTTCATCTTGGCTTCTTTTAAAAACACATCAAGCAAGGGTTACTCCAAGCGGAGTCTCCCTTTTTTTCCAAAAATTGTGCCCCACACACACCCACCCATTCAGTGGCAGCACTTGTGCCCCAGTTGTACACTTCACAGCTAGATTTGCATCAAGCACATTCAAAAATACGCCATTCTTATCCGTCCCCAGGATGACACCGGGGTAGGTAGCAAAGTCTTTCCTGATCCCAGCTCTGTTCATCTTGGCTTCTTTTAAAAACACATCAAGCAAGGGTTACTCCAAGCGGAGTCTCCCTTTTTTCCAAAAATTGGGCCACACACACACCCATTCAGTGGCAGCACTTGTGCCCTAGTTGTACACTTCACAGCTAGATTTGCAGCAAGCACATTCAAAAATACATTATTCTTATCCGTCCCCAGGATGACACCGGGGTAGGTAGCAAAGTTTTTCCTGATCCCAGCTCTGTTCATCTTGGCTTCTTTTAAAAACACATCAAGCAAGGATTACTCCAAGCGGAGTCTCCCTTTTTTCCAAAAATTGGGCCACACACACACCCACCCATTCAGTGGCAGCACTTGTGCCCTAGTTGTACACTTCACAGCTAGATTTGCATCAAGCACATTCAAAAATACGCCATTCTTATCCGTCCCCAGGATGACACCGGGGTAGGTAGCAAAGTCTTCCCTGATCCCAGCTCTGTTCATCTTGGCTTCTTTTAAAAACACATCAAGCAAGGGTTACTCCAAGCGGAGTCTCCCTTTTTTTCCAAAAATTGTGCCCCACACACACCCACCCCTTCAGTGGCAGCAGTTGTGCCCCAGTTGTACACTTCACAGCTAGATTTGCATCAAGCACATTCAAAAATACGCCATTCTTATCCGTCCCCAGGATGACACCGGGGTAGGTAGCAAAGTCTTTCCTGATCCCAGCTCTGTTCATCTTTGCTTCTTTTAAAAACACATCAAGCAAGGGTTTCTCCAAGCGGAGTCTCCCTTTTTTCCAAAAATTGGGCCACACACACACCCACCCATTCAGTGGCAGCACTTGTGCCCTAGTTGTACACTTCACAGCTAGATTTGCATCAAGCACATTCAAAAATACACCATTCTTATCCGTCCCCAGGATGACACCGGGGTAGGTATCAAAGTTTTTCCTGATCCCAGCTCTGTTCATCTTGGCTTCTTTTAAAAACACATCAAGCAAGGGTTACTCCAAGCGGAGTCTCCCTTTTTTCCAAAAATTGGGCCACACACACACCCACCCATTCAGTGGCAGCACTTGTGCCCTAGTTGTACACTTCACAGCTAGATTTGCATCAAGCACATTCAAAAATACGCCATTCTTATCCGTCCCCAGGATGACACCGGGGTAGGTAGCAAAGTCTTCCCTGATCCCAGCTCTGTTCATCTTGGCTTCTTTTAAAAACACATCAAGCAAGGGTTACTCCAAGCGGAGTCTCCCTTTTTTTCCAAAAATTGTGCCCCACACACACCCACCCCTTCAGTGGCAGCAGTTGTGCCCCAGTTGTACACTTCACAGCTAGATTTGCATCAAGCACATTCAAAAATACGCCATTCTTATCCGTCCCCAGGATGACACCGGGGTAGGTAGCAAAGTCTTTCCTGATCCCAGCTCTGTTCATCTTGGCTTCTTTTAAAAACACATCAAGCAAGGGTTACTCCAAGCGGAGTCTCCCTTTTTTCCAAAAATTGGGCCACACACACACCCATTCAGTGGCAGCACTTGTGCCCTAGTTGTACACTTCACAGCTAGATTTGCATCAAGCACATTCAAAAATACACCATTCTTATCCGTCCCCAGGATGACACCGGGGTAGGTAGCAAAGTTTTTCCTGATCCCAGCTCTGTTCATCTTGGCTTCTTTTAAAAACACATCAAGCAAGGGTTACTCCAAGCGGAGTCTCCCTTTTTTCCAAAAATTGGGCCACACAACCACCCACCCATTCAGTGGCAGCACTTGTGCCCTAGTTGTACACTTCACAGCTAGATTTGCATCAAGCACATTCAAAAATACGCCATTCTTATCCGTCCCCAGGATGACACCGGGGTAGGTAGCAAAGTCTTTCCTGATCCCAGCTCTGTTCATCTTGGCTTCTTTTAAAAACACATCAAGCAAGGGTTACTCCAAGCGGAGTCTCCCTTTTTTCCAAAAATTGGGCCACACACACACCCACCCATTCAGTGGCAGCACTTGTGCCCTAGTTGTACACTTCACAGCTAGATTTGCATCAAGCACATTCAAAAATACACCATTCTTATCCGTCCCCAGGATGACACCGGGGTAGGTAGCAAAGTTTTTCCTGATCCCAGCTCTGTTCATCTTGGCTTCTTTTAAAAACACATCAAGCAAGGGTTACTCCAAGCGGAGTCTCCCTTTTTTCCAAAAATTGGGCCACACACACACCCACCCATTCAGTGGCAGCACTTGAGCCCTAGTTGTACACTTCACAGCTAGATTTGCATCAAGCACATTCAAAAATACGCCATTCTTATCCGTCCCCAGGATGACACCGGGGTAGGTAGCAAAGTCTTCCCTGATCCCAGCTCTGTTCATCTTGGCTTCTTTTAAAAACACATCAAGCAAGGGTTACTCCAAGCGGAGTCTCCCTTTTTTTCCAAAAATTGTGCCCCACACACACCCACCCCTTCAGTGGCAGCAGTTGTGCCCCAGTTGTACACTTCACAGCTAGATTTGCATCAAGCACATTCAAAAATACGCCATTCTTATCCGTCCCCAGGATGACACCGGGGTAGGTAGCAAAGTCTTTCCTGATCCCAGCTCTGTTCATCTTGGCTTCTTTTAAAAACACATCAAGCAAGGGTTACTCCAAGCGGAGTCTCCCTTTTTTCCAAAAATTGGTCCAGACACACACCCACCCCTTCAGTGGCAGCACTTGTGCCCCAGTTGTACACTTCACAGCTAGATTTGCATCAAGCACATTCAAAAATACACCATTCTTATCCGTCCCCAGGATGACACCGGGGTAGGTAGCAAAGTCTTTCCTGATCCCAGCTCTGTTCATCTTGGCTTCTTTTAAAAACACATCAAGCAAGGGTTACTCCAAGCGGAGTCTCCCTTTTTTCCAAAAATTGGCCACACAGACACCCCATCAGTGGCAGCACTTGTGCCCTAGTTGCAAACAGGATGTTTTGATTTGCATCAAGCACATTCCAAATCCACAAGCATTTACTCTCCCCAGGATGACACAGGGGTATTAAATTCCTTCTGGATCCATGACTTGTTCATTTTGATGAACGTCAGTCTGTCCACATTGTCACTGGACAGACGCGTGCGCTTATCTGTCAGCACACACCCAGCAGCACTGAAGACACGTTCAGAGACAACGCTGGCAGCTGGACACGACAAAATCTCCAAGGCGTAACTGGAGAGCTCTGGCCATTTTTCTAGATTTGAAGCCCAAAAGGAGCAAGGCTCCATTTGCAAAGTCATGGCATCGATGTTCATTTGGAGATACTCCTGTTTCATCCTCTCCAGCCGTTGACTATGTGTCAGACTTGTTGTCTCTGGTGGCCTTGCAAAAGAGGGTCTAAAAAAATTATGAAAAAATTCCATAAAATTGCTGTTACCAGCACCAGATACGGTCCTACTGGTACGGGTAGACTGTTGAAGATGACGAGACCGTCCCATGTTTGTCAAGTTACAACTGGGAGATTCCCTCCCTGCACCTGCACGGTTGTTTGGTGGAAAAGCCGAGCTAAGATCGAGTAACAGCTTCTGCTGATACTCCTGCATACGTGCGTCCCTTTCTATGGCTGGAATTATGTCACAAAATTTGGACTTGTACCGGGGATCTAATAGTGTGGCAATCCAGTAGTCATCATCACTTCTAATTTTGACAATACGACTGTCATGTTGGAGGTAGTGCAACAAAAAGGCACTCATGTGTCTTGCGCAGCCATGCGGACCAAGTCCACGCTGTGTTTGTGGCATAGAGGTGCTACCCGTTCTTTCTTCCTCTGACATCTCCCCCCAACCTCTTTCAACTGAAATTTGACCAAGGTCTCCCTCATCCGCTGAGTCTTCCATGTCCATGGACAGTTCGTCCTCCATTTTTTCATGTTCTCCAGCACCTTGCTCAACATTTCGCCTGCTACTATGCGCCCTTGTCGATCCCTGTCCCCCATGGTCCCATGCCTGCTGTGTTGGCAGGGCCAGATTAAGGTTGGTGGGGGCCCCTGGGCAGAAAATCTGGTGGGGGCCCCATAACGTTAACATTTTTAGCCATAACAGTAGAGCGCGAACCGTAGCATTTAGAAATAAATCCACTGAGCATGGATCTTATCCTGTTCTGCCACATTCACATTTACACTTATAAACAGAAAGTTACTCACATTTTTTTTATTGATCCCAATGTTAAGACAGCCATGGAATAGTAAAAATACAGAAAGGGAAAGTTCTCACTGGCAGCAATGGTTGCTAAAAATACTAATGTGCTCTCTATTGTATTATCTCCGGAGTAGTACATAGCAGCTGATGTCTGTACACGGTATGCCATACACTGTATCAGAGGTGGATCTAGGTTTTCCTGTCCATGGAGTAGGAGTTCGGTTTGGCGCCCCCTTCTATACACGGCTTATGCGGTTTGAGTAGTTGTCATGTGACCGCTCATACGCCATTTTCACACGTGCGGATGAGCTGCTCTTCCTAATTCTCTCGATGTTCAGTGAAATACTACAGCCCATAAAGAGAAGCAGGAAGAGAAGCTAATTGTGACTCAAAGTATTAAAATGACCTGCAAGTGGTCATGTGACCACTTCTGGAATTAGCAAGCAGAGCTAAATCCTTACATTGAGTATATTACAGGTTGTTGGATTGGGCATGCTACGGGGCTTACTTTTATTATTAAAGGGGTTGTCCAGGTCGACAAGGAAAATTTGTTGTTATCCTATAATACTGCAGACTTCTGAATTCTCACAGCTTGCGGACTGCACACTGTCATGATTTTCCCGTGCCATGAGCAAGTAGTCATGGGACTGCAAGTATGCGATTTGCTTACTTCCGGCCACATTCAAATTAGACGTCTGCAGCCTCACTCAATAGTTACATGTCCTCAAGCTCTCACTGCTGGCATCGGAGAGTCCTGATAGTGTGCAGTGTGCACACTGAGGATTCAGAAGTCTGCAGTCACATAGAAATTTTCATCACAAACCTGGACAACCCCTTTAATGCTACTAACATAATGTAGAAACCCTTGCAGTCATGTAATTTTACAAATTATGGCTTGCTACATGTGTACAGGATCAGAATCAGTAAAATGTACATAAATACACTGTGTGTAGAATTATTAGACAAATGAGTATTTTGATCACATGATACTTTTTATACATGTCGTCCTACTCCAAGCTGTATAGGCTGAGAGCCAACTACCAATTAAGTAAATCCGGTGATGTGCATCTCTGTAATGAGGAGGGGTGCGGTGTAATGACAGCAACACCCTATATAAGGTGTGCTTAATTATTAGGCAACTTCCTTTCCTTTGGCAAAATGGGTCAGAAGAGAGATTTGATGGGATCTGAAAAGTTCATATTGTGAGATATCTTGCAGAGGGATGCAGCAGTCTTGAAATTGCCAAACGTTTGAAGCGTGATCACCGAACAATCAAGCATTTCATGGCAAATAGCCAACAGGGTCGCAAGAAGCATTTTGGGCAAAAAAGGCGCAAAATAACTGCCCATGAATTGAGGAAAATCAAGCATGAAGCTGCCAAGATGCCATTTGCCACCAGTTTGGCCATATTTCAGAGCTGCAACGTTACTGGAGTATCAAAAAGAACAAGGTGTGCCATACTCAGGGACATGGCCAAGGTAGGGAAGGCTGAAAAAACACCACCTCTGAACAAGAAACATAAGATAAAACATCAAGACTGGGCCAAGAAATATCTTAAGACTGATTTTTCAAAGGTTTTATGGACTGATGAAATGAGAGTGACTCTTGATGGGCCAGAGGCTGGATCACTAAAAGGGCAGAGAGCTCCACTCCCACTCAGGCACCAGCAAGGTGGAGGTGGGCACTGGTATGGGCTAGTATCAGCAAAGATAAACTTGTGGGACCTTTTCGGGTTGAGGATGGAGTGAAGCTCAACTCCCAGACCTACTGACAGTTTCTGGAAGACAACTTCTTCAAGCAGTGGTACAGGAAGAAGTCGGTATTGTTCAAGAAAAACATGATTTTCATGCAGGACAATGCTCCATCACATGCATCCAACTACTCCACAGCATGGCTGGCCAGTAAGGGTCTAAAAGATGAAAAAATAATGACATGGCCCCCTTGTTCACCTGATCTGAACCCCATAGAGAACCTGTGGTCCCTCATAAAATGTGGGATCTACAGGGAGGGAAAACAGTCCACCTCTGGGAACAGTGTCTGGAGGCTGTGGTGGCTGCTGCACGCAATGTTGATCGTAAACAGATCAAGCAATGACAGAATCTATGGATGGTCGCTGCTGAGTGTCATCAGAAAGAAAGGGGGCTATATTGGTCACTAATTTTTTGGGTTTTGTGTTTGCATGTCAGAAATGTTTATTTCTAAATGTTGTGCAGTTATATTGGTTTACCTGGTGAAAATAAACAAGTGAGATGGGAATAGATTTGCTTTTTATTAAGTTGCCTAATAATTCTGCACAGTAATAGTTACCTGCACAAACAGATATCCTCCTAAGATAGCCAAATCTAAAAAAAACCCACTCCAACTGCCAAAAATATTAAGATTTGATATTTATGAGTCTTTTGGGCTAATTGAGAACATTGTTGTTGATCAATAATAAAAAAAAAATCCTCTAAAATACAACTTGCCTAATAATTCTGCACACAGTGTACAGCACCAGAACCAAAAGCAATACCAAAATATATCACTAGCACCCTCATCAGTAAACGAATATATATCACAAGAACCACCAATACATGACTACAGTACCAAATTTACTACAACAATATATTGTAATGTCACATCCCCATATTCATTTGTATCACATGAATTAACAACTCCCAGTATGTCCTTAACAATTGTAAGAAAATGCTGGGAGTTGTTATCAGTATTTATCAGACTTTGGACCATAGAGGAACCACAGTCCTGATGAGAAGCATTGAGTATTAGGCCCCTTTCACACGTCAGTGATTCTGGGACGTTTGTGCTTTTTTTTAAACGTACCAGAATCACTGACATACGCAGACACATTATAATGAATGGGTCTGCTCACACGTCAGTGATTTGTCACTGCACGTGTCTCCGTGCGGCGTACCCGTGTGTGCATGATTGCTGCACGGAGACATGTCCATTTTTTTCTGGCATCACTGATGTCCCACGGACCACGCAGTGGTGTGGTCCGTGAAACACGTGCCAGAAAAAAACGTGCATTTAAAATAATAAACATTTTAACTCACCCGGCTCCAGCCGCGCTCTCTGCAGCCCGTGCAGCTTGCTGCTTCTGAGCCGGCTCATTACTGTCACGCATATTCATTATGCGCGACACAGCCGACCCGGAAGCAGCTGCTGCGGGGGTCAGCGCCGGCCGGATGCTGCACCGCGGGAGCGATCAGCACCATGGACAGCGGGAGCGGGCGCAGGTGAGTTGATTTCTAAGTCCAATCAAGGGCCACGGAGAACGGAGCCCGGATTGCACTTAGACAACCCACGTGTGCCATGAATCACGGCACACGCAGGGACATGTGCGTGTTTTACACGCCAGTAAAAAACGGCAGTGTTTTTCACTGACGTGTGAAACGGGCCTCACACACATACAGTTACATCCGGGTACCTTGTAGGTGACATCTTCTCTGATCGGAGTCATCTTATTCTTTCTTCTCCATCTTGTCCAGACGTCATGATGACTTTTCACATCTACAGCTCCCCTCTGCAGACCTCCCGGGTCTTCTGCAGCACATCTCGACATTATGCCCTTAAAATAAATAGCAGAATGATTATAATGCTCCTAAATATAAATATATGACCTACGCTGTGTGTCTGAATAAATAATTGCCCTTCACTGTGCTCCCTGCACAAAATGACCCACACAATGTCATTCTTATGGTACATGGCCTATTCGTTCAGTTCTGGGCCCCCTCTTCACACAGGCCTCTACATTGTGTACCCACTATACTTCCAAATGTCTATACTGTGCCCCCTCCTCACACTCCTCCTCCTGAGCTGTGCCCTCACACTGTTCCCCATGCAAGCCCCTCTCTATACTGCCCTCACCCTCAGTACCAAAATCACTATACTGCACCTCAGTCTCACATTCCCTCTCCTCAGCATACTGTGCCCTCCATACTGTGCCCTCACACTGCCCACCATGCTGCCCCTTCTCTATACTGTCTACCTCCTTCACTATACAGTCACTATACTGCACCTCAGTCTCACATTCCCCCTCCTCAGCATACTGTGCCCTCCATACTGTGCCCTCACACTGCCCACCATGCTGCCCCTTCTCTATACTGCTGATCTACTTCACTATACAGTCACTATACCGCACCTCAGTCTCACATTCCCCCTCCTCAGCATACTGTGCCCTCCATACTGTGCCCTCACACTGCCCACCATGCTGCCCCTTCTCTATACTGCCGATCTCCTTCACTATACAGTCACTATACCGCACCTCAGTCTCACATTCCCCCTCCTCAGCATACTGTGCCCTCCATACTGTGCCCTCACACTGGCCACCATGCTGACCCTTCTCTATACTGTCTACCTCCTTCACTATACAGTCACTATACTGCACCTCAGTCTTAAGCTGGGGTCACACATAACGACGACGACAACGACGTCGCTGCAACATCACCATATTCTGTGACGTAGCAGCGACCATAGATGATCGTTAGTAAGCTGTCAAACATGTTATAAAAAGCAGCGACGGAGTAGCGATCATAGCGACGTCGACGGTCGTTGTGTGGTTTCAGACGTAGCGTAGCGTCCCTGCTGCGGTGTCAAACAAAAGGATTATCAGCTTATCAGCATGGCGCAGCGGGATAGCAGCGTTCAAAAAATGACCTGGAGCATTCAGGAGCGAGCAGCGATTTCGCAGCAGGGGTCTGATCGTTGTTATGTGTCACACATAGCGACGTCGCTGTTGAGGTCGCTGCAACGTCACAGAATATGGTGACGTTGCAGCGACGTCGTTGTCGTCGTCGTTATGTGTGACACCAGCTTTACATTCCCCCTCCTCAGCATACTGTGCCCTCCATACTGTGCCCTCACACTGCCCACCATGCTGCCCCTTCTCTATACTGCCGATCTCCTTCACTACCCAGTCACTATACCGCACCTCAGTCTCACATTCCCCCTCCTCAGCATACTGTGCCCTCCATACTGTGCCCTCACACTGGCCACCATGCTGACCCTTCTCTATACTGTCTACCTCCTTCACTATACAGTCACTATACTGTACCACTATCTCACATTCCCCCTCCTCAGCATACTGTGCCCTCACACTGGCCACCATGCTGCCCCTTCTCTATACTTCTTATCCCCCCCCCCCACTACCCAGTCTCTATACTATGCCCCTCACACTTTTCTCCACTTACAATTTTCTCCCACCATACTGCTGCCTCACACATTTTAATGGTGCCCCCCTGATTGCCGTGCAGGGGAACATATGCCGCATGCTCCCCAAAGGTACGCCCCTGTACAGTGTACAGGAGAATACATGACTGTTACACAATATACTGTGATACAGACATCAGAGGTTATACAATATACACATTATTATATACCATCTGATGTGTGTACACAGTGTATCACACTACTCTGTACACTGGATGTGGTATACCATGTACACAGTGTATCACACTACTCTGTACGCTGGATGTGGTATACCATGTGCACAGATATACCATGCCCTGCACTGATCACACCTGGGCCTACAGGATGTAACATATTCTATATGTAATATGGGCCATATAGTGTAATGTGTGCTGCAGGCTCAGATGTGATCAGTGCAGGATTCTGTGTAGTGATGTTTGTGCTGGAGATCAGTGTGAGTTATTGCAGGGGAGGGATGAGGCCGATGACCCGGCACTGACAGCCCGACCTGATCTGCAGCAGTTCAGACTCCGGCGACCGGCAATAACTCACACTGATCCCGAGCAGAGTGGCCGCTGTGCTGACACTATGGAATCCCGTCTGAGTTATCAGCGGCGTCCTGCTCCCTCCTCACCTCAGTCTCCTGCCCGGCCGGCACCATGATTAATGACCTCATACTTACCGGGATCCACTGAGACCTCCGGTCCTCCCACAAGCTCCTCTACGGCAGGAAGAAACAGCAGCGCGGTGACGTCATCCTGGCAGATGCAGCCCACACAGCGTGCAGTGGGCGTGTCTACAGTATAGTGATGGCCGGGATTGAAATACCTTAAAGGTACAGTGCGGTCTTGAACCACTGCGACATTAATAAAATGGCGGACACACAGATGGTGGTGGGGGCCCCCTCAGAGGCTCTTGTGGTGGGGGCCCCTGGGCTGAAGCCCCGTCTGCCCCGCCTATAATCCGGCCCTGTGTGTTGGTGTTGATGAACGTCTGGACCTTGGTGATGTTGTTGTCCCTTGCGCATATGAATCCTCCTGTAGTTCCTCCCCTTCATGTAGTCCCACCCCCTGACTCCGAATAGTGTTTAGCGTGTGCTCCAGCATGTAAATGACTGGAATCGTCATGCTGATAATGGCATTGTCAGCGCTAAACATATTCATCGCCATGTCGAAACTGTGCAGAAGGGTGCATAGGTCCTTGATCTGAGACCACTCCATCAGGGTGATCTTCCCCACCTCTGCATCTCGTTGGCCCAGGCTATACGTCATGACGTATTGCACCAGGGCTCTGCGGTGCTGCCACAGTCGCTGTAACATGTGGAGAGTTGAATTCCAGCGTGTCGCCACATCGCATTTCAGGCGATGAACCGGCAGGCCGAAAGACTTCTGGAGCGATGCAAGTCGCTCTGCTGCGGCGCTTGAACGGCGGAAGTGAGCAGACAGTTTTCGTGCCCTGTTCAGAAGGCCATCTAGGCCGGGATAGTGTGTTAAAAATTGCTGGACGACAAGGTTCAACACGTGAGCCATACAAGGTACATGTGTCACCTTGCCCAGGCGAAGGGCCGCACCCAGGTTTGCAGCATTGTCGCACACGGCCTTACCAGGCTGCAGGTTGAGTGGAGACAACCATTTATTAAACTCGGACCGCAGAGCTGACCACCACTCCTCAGCTGTGTGACTCTTATTCCCAAGACATGTCAAGCTAAAGACCGCCTGATGCCGTTGCGCTCTGCTGCCAGCATAGTAATGAGGGGTGCGTGATTCCTTCTGCGCAGTGAGAACGCTGGTGGCCTGACTAGGCAGGCTCGGGGCGGAGGTGGAGGACCCAGGTGAGGTGGAGGATGCAGAAGCAGTGGCGGAACTTGGACAGACAGAAGATTGACACACAAGTCGTGGGGACGGCAAGACTTGTGCAGCAGACCCTTCACCATCTATCACCATAGTTACCCAGTGCCCAGTCAGCGACATGTAATGTCCCTGTCCATGCTTACTGGTCCAAGTATCGGTGGTGAAATGCACCCGTTCACACACAGAGTTTCTCAAGGAAGCGGTGATGTTGTGTGCGACATGCTGGTGTAGCGCGGGCACACCTTTCTTAGAGAAGTAGTGGCGACTAGGCATCTGGTACTGGGGCACAGCGACAGACATAAGGTCTCTAAAATCCTGTGTGTCCACTAGGCGGAAAGGCAGCATTTCGGTAGCCAACAGCTTACAGAGGGATAGAGTCAACCTCTTAGCTTTGTCATGGGTCGCAGGAAGTGGCCTTTTATTTGACCAAATCTGAGGGACAGAGATCTGGCTGCTGTGTGTAGACGGTGTTGAGTAGGGTGTCCCTGGAAAAATGCAGGTTTGTGAGGAAAGTGCAGGCGGAGACATGATGTTGCCTTCATCCAACGTTGGTGCTATCGATGTCTGAGAGAGCTGTACACACTCACTTGTTTCCCCTTCCAAACCAACTGACGACCTACCAAGCAAACTGCCTGTTGCGGTTACAGTGGGGGAAGTTGTGCATGGAAAAACAGGTGTGACAGCTGTCCCCACAGTCCTAGAAGATGAAGAGCGCGCGGATGCACTGGAAGGGGCAGGCGGTGGATGGTTCGCTCTGCTAGGCCGCATTGCAGCACAGTGAGCTTCCCACCGGGACCTATGATATTTATTCATGTGACGATTCATGGAAGAAGTTGTCAAACTGCTGAGGTTTTGACCTCTACTAAGAGAACCATGACAAAGTTTACAGATCACATAATTTGGGCGATCTTTTTCTATGTCAAAAAAGGACCAGGCTAGGCAAGGCTTAGAGGCCATGCGACCTGTTGATCCACCCCGAATAATGCTCATAGGCAGAGTGGTGGCTGAGGATGCAGTTGTAGACGTGCTACCAGTGCTCCGACTCTGTCCAGGAAGGCGCAAGGTAACTTCGTCGTCGGTTGCATCCTCCTCCACCGCCTCTGTTGACCTCCTCGAGTGCCTGACTGGGGGTTGACAGTAGGTGGGATCTAGAACTTCATCATCAATTGTTGTGTTTGCACTCCCCTCCCCCTCAGACCGAGCCTCTTCTTGCCCTGACCGAATATTTAAGTTGTCATCCCAATCGGGTATCTGCGTCTCATCTTCATCAGTATGTTCCTCATTGTCTATAACCACAGGTGTTACAGTTTGTGACAAAGGGTCAACATTATGCTCAGAAACTTGGTCCTCACGGCCTGAATCAGAGTCACAAAGGTTCTGGGCATCACTGCAGACCATTTCCTGTTCTGTACTCACTGTAGCTTGGGAGCAGACCTCTGATTCCCAGGCTATAGTGTGACTGAACAGCTCTGCAGACTCAGCCATCTCAGTTCCACCATACTGTGCAGGGCTGATGGAGACTTCAGAGCTGGGAGAAATCAAGTGTGATTGGGATGACAACTCAGAGGACTGGTGTTTTTTGGATGCGGTACTTGAAGTGGCTGAGAGGGCACTTGTTGGACCACTTGAGATCCATTCAAGCATTTTCCTTTTTTGCCCATCATCTACCTTTCTTCCTGTTGTTCGTGTCCGTAAAAAAGGGAGCACATCGGATTGTCCACGGTAAGTAGTAGTACTTTTGCTGGTAGATGGTCTATCTTCAGCAGATGATAATGGAACTTTGCCACCTTCCCCACGGACAAAACCTTTTTTGCCTTTTCCACCACGCCTCTTCCCCTTTTCACCAGCATCTGTCATTTTGCCACTCATGTTGATTGCGACAAGATTGTGGACTGAAAATGTGGTAGTAAAAATTGAGAGGTGGTGAAGATTGCAGTGGTGGTCTAGCTTTATTAACAGCAGAATAATAAAGAATAAATATCCCTGACAATGCAACTACGGCCCTTAAACTGGCAGCAAAAATTGCTAGTATAATGGCTTAGTTATAATGAGTTGTAGTGTGCAATGCAGGCAGACGCGCTCTGCAAATGTCTTTGCACTAGTGGGACTATAGCAAAGTCCAATAGCCACGTATAGGATGCCACTAGGTACACTGAGTGTTTGCTAGTATAATGGCTTAGTTATAATGAGTTGGAGTGTGCAATGCAGGCAGACGCGCTCTGCAAATGTCTGTGCACTAGTGTGACTATAGCAAAGTCCAATAGCCACGTATAGGATGCCACTAGGTACACTGAGTGTTTGCTAGTATAATGGCTTAGTTATAATGAGTTGGAGTGTGCAATGCAGGCAGACGCGCTCTGCAAATGTCTTTGCACTAGTGGGACTCAAACACATGGGAAAGTGACAAGGACATATACTCATGCGAAAACAAAACAGCTGGACAAGGAAAAAGAGGAGGACACACAGATATAGGCATGGCACGCCCTTCTAAAGTCATGTAAAACACCGCAAGGTGACTCCAAGCGGAGTCTCCCTTTTTTCCAAAGATTGGGCCCCACACACACCCACCCCTTCAGTGGCAGCAGTTGTGCCCCAGTTGTACACTTCACAGCTAGATTTGCATCAAGCACATTCAAAAATACGCCATTCTTATCCGTCCCCAGGATGACACCGGGGTAGGTAGCAAAGTCTTTCCTAATCCCAGCTCTGTTCATCTTGGCTTCTTTTAAAAACACATCAAGCAAGGGTTACTCCAAGCGGAGTCTCCCTTTTTTTCCAAAAATTGTGCCCCACACACACCCACCCATTCAGTGGCAGCACTTGTGCCCTAGTTGTACACTTCACAGCTAGATTTGCATCAAGCACATTCAAAAATACGCCATTCTTATCCGTCCCCAGGATGACACCGGGGTAGGTAGCAAAGTCTTTCCTGATCCCAGCTCTGTTCATCTTGGCTTCTTTTAAAAACACATCAAGCAAGGGTTACTCCAAGCGGAGTCTCCCTTTTTTCCAAAAATCTGGCCACACAGACACCCCATCAATGGCAGCACTTGTGCCCTAGTTGCAAACAGGATGTTTTGATTTGCATCAAGCACATTCCAAATCCACAAGCATTTACTCTCCCCAGGATGACACAGGGGTAGTAAATTCCTTCTGGATCCATGACTTGTTCATTTTGATGAACGTCAGTCTGTCCACATTGTCACTGGACAGACGCGTGCGCTTATCTGTCAGCACACACCCAGCAGCACTGAAGACACGTTCAGAGACAACGCTGGCAGCTGGACACGACAAAATCTCCAAGGCGTAACTGGAGAGCTCTGGCCATTTTTCTAGATTTGAAGCCCAAAAGGAGCAAGGCTCCATTTGCAAAGTCATGGCATCGATGTTCATTTGGAGATACTCCTGTTTCATCCTCTCCAGCCGTTGACTATGTGTCAGACTTGTTGTCTCTGGTGGCCTTGCAAAAGAGGGTCTAAAAAAATTATGAAAAGATTACATAAAATTGCTGTTACCAGCACCAGATACGGTCCTACTGGTACGGGTAGACTGTTGAAGATGACGAGACCGTCCCATGTTTGTCAAGTTACAACTGGGAGATTCCCTCCCTGCACCTGCACGGTTGTTTGGTGGAAAAGCCGAGCTAAGATCGAGTAACAGCTTCTGCTGATACTCCTGCATACGTGCGTCCCTTTCTATGGCTGGAATTATGTCACAAAATTTGGACTTGTACCGGGGATCTAATAGTGTGGCAATCCAGTAGTCATCATCACTTCTAATTTTGACAATACGACTGTCATGTTGGAGGTAGTGCAACAAAAAGGCACTCATGTGTCTTGCGCAGCCATGCGGACCAAGTCCACGCTGTGTTTGTGGCATAGAGGTGCTACCCGTTCTTTCTTCCTCTGACATCTCCCCCCAAACTCTTTCAACTGAAATTTGACCAAGGTCTCCCTCATCCGCTGAGTCTTCCATGTCCATGGACAGTTCGTCCTCCATTTCTTCATGTTCTCCAGCACCTTGCTCAACATTTCGCCTGCTACTATGCGCCCTTGTCGATCCCTGTCCCCCATGGTCCCATGCCTGCTGTGTTGGTGATGATGAACGTCTGGACCTTGGTGATGTTGTTGTCCCTTGTGCATATGAATCCTCCTGTAGTTCCTCCCCTTCATGTTGTCCCACCCCCTGACTCCGAATAGTGTTTAGCGTGTGCTCCAGCATGTAAATGACTGGAATCGTCATGCTGATAATGGCATTGTCAGCGCTAAACATATTCGTCGCCATGTCGAAACTGTGCAGAAGGGTGCATAGGTCCTTGATCTGAGACCACTCCATCAGGGTGATCTTCCCCACCTCTGCATCTCGTTGGCCCAGGCTATACGTCATGACGTATTGCACCAGGGCTCTGCGGTGCTGCCACAGTCGCTGTAACATGTGGAGAGTTGAATTCCAGCGTGTCGCCACATCGCATTTCAGGCGATGAACCGGCAGGCCGAAAGACTTCTGGAGCGATGCAAGTCGCTCTGCTGCGGCGCTTGAACGGCGGAAGTGACCAGACAGTTTTCGTGCCCTGTTCAGAAGGCCATCTAGGCCGGGATAGTGTGTTAAAAATTGCTGGACGACAAGGTTCAACACGTGAGCCATACAAGGTACATGTGTCACCTTGCCCAAGCGAAGGGCCGCACCCAGGTTTGCAGCATTGTCGCACACGGCCTTACCAGGCTGCAGGTTGAGTGGAGACAACCATTTATTAAACTCGGACCGCAGAGCTGACCACCACTCCTCAGCTGTGTGACTCTTATTCCCAAGACATGTCAAGCTAAAGACCGCCTGATGCCGTTGCGCTCTGCTGCCAGCATAGTAATGAGGGGTGCGTGATTCCTTCTGCGCAGTGAGAACGCTGGTGGCCTGACCAGGCAGGCTTGGGGCGGAGGTGGAGGACCCAGGTGAGGTGGAGGATGCAGAAGCAGTGGCGGAACTTGGACAGACAGAAGATTGACACACAAGTCGTGGGGACGGCAAGACTTGTGCAGCAGACCCTTCACCATCTATCACCATAGTTACCCAGTGCCCAGTCAGCGACATGTAACGTCCCTGTCCATGCTTACTGGTCCAAGTATCGGTGGTGAAATGCACCCGTTCACACACAGAGTTTCTCAAGGAAGCGGTGATGTTGTGTGCGACATGCTGGTGTAGCGCGGGCACACCTTTCTTAGAGAAGTAGTGGCGACTAGGCATCTGGTACTGGGGCACAGCGACAGACATAAGGTCTCTAAAATCCTGTGTGTCCACTAGGCGGAAAGGCAGCATTTCGGTAGCCAACAGCTTACAGGGGGATAGAGTCAACCTCTTAGCTTTGTCATGGGTCGCAGGAAGTGGCCTTTTATTTGACCACATCTGAGGGACAGAGATCTGGCTGCTGTGTGTAGACGGTGTTGAGTAGGGTGTCCCTGGAAAAATGCAGGTTTGTGAGGAAAGTGCAGGCGGAGACATGATGTTGCCTTCATCCAACATTGGTGCTATCGATGTCTGAGAGAGCTGTACACACTCACTTGTTTCCCCTTCCAAACCAACTGACGACCTACCAAGCAAACTGCCTGTTGCGGTTACAGTGGTGGAAGTTGTGCGTGGAAAAACAGGTGTGACAGCTGTCCCCACAGTCCTAGAAGATGAAGAGCGCGCGGATGCACTGGAAGGGGCAGGCGGTGGATGGTTCGCTCTGCTAGGCCGCATTGCAGCACGGTGAGCTTCCCACCGGGACCTATGATATTTATTCATGTGACGATTAAATATCCCCGACAATGCAACTACGGCCCTTAAACTGGCAGCAAAAATTGCTAGTATAATGGCAGGTACACTGAGTGTTTGCTAGTATAATGGCTTAGTTATAATGAGTTGGAGTGTGCAATGCAGGCAGACGCGCTCTGCAAATGTCTTTGCACTAGTGTGACTATAGCAAAGTCCAATAGCCACGTATAGGATGCCACTAGGTACACTGAGTGTTTGCTAGTATAATGGCTTAGTTATAATGAGTTGGAGTGTGCAATGCAGGCAGACGCGCTCTGCAAATGTCTTTGCACTAGTGGGACTATAGCAAAGTCCAATAGCCACGTATAGGATGCCACTAGGTACACGGAGTGTTTGCTAGTATAATGGCTTAGTTATAATGAGTTGGAGTGTGCAATGCAGGCAGACGCGCTCTGCAAATGTCTTTGCACTAGTGGGAATATAGCAAAGTCCAATAGCCACGTATAGGATGCCACTAGGTACACTGAGTGTTTGCTAGTATAATGGCTTAGTTATCATGAGTTGGAGTGTGCAATGCAGGCAGACGCGCTCTGCAAATGTCTTTGCACTAGTGGGACTATAGCAAAGTCCAATAGCCACAGATAGGATGCCACTAGGTACACTGAGTGTTTGCTAGTATAATGGCTTAGTTATGAGTTGGAGTGTGCAATGCATGCAGATGCGCTCTGCAAATGTCTTTGCACTAGTAGGACTATAGCAAAGTCCAATAGCCACAGATAGGATGCCACTAGGTACACTGAGTGTTTGCTAGTATAATGGCTTAGTTATAATGAGTTGGAGTGTGCAATGCAGGCAGACGCGCTCTGCAAATGTCTTTGCACTAGTTTGACTATAGCAAAGTCCAATAGCCAGGTATAGGATGCCACTAGGTACACTGAGAGTTTGCTAGTATAATGGCTTAGTTATCATGAGTTGGAGTGTGCAATGCAGGCAGACGCGCTCTGCAAATGTCTTTGCACTAGTGTGACTATAGCAAAGTCCAATAGCCACGTATAGGATGCCACTAGGTACACTGAGTGTTTGCTAGTATAATGGCTTAGTTATAATGAGTTGGAGTGTGCAATGCAGGCAGACGCGCTCTGAAAATGTCTTTGCACTAGTGTGACTATAGCAAAGTCCAATAGCCACGTATAGGATGCCACTAGGTACACTGAGTGTTTGCTAGTATAATGGCTTAGTTATAATGAGTTGGAGTGTGCAATGCAGGCAGACGCGCTCTGCAAATGTCTTTGCACTAGTGTGACTATAGCAAAGTCCAATAGCCACGTATAGGATGCCACTAGGTACACTGAGTGTTTGCTAGTATAATGGCTTAGTTATAATGAGTTGGAGTGTGCAATGCAGGCAGACGCGCTCTGCAAATGTCTTTGCACTAGTGGGACTATAGCAAACTCCAATAGCCACATATAGGATGCCACTAGGTACACTGAGTGTTTGCTAGTATAATGGCTTAGTTATGAGTTGGAGTGTGCAATGCAGGCAGATGCGCTCTGCAAATGTCTTTGCACTAGTGGGACTATAGGAAAGTCCAATAGCCACATATAGGATGCCACTAGGTACACTGAGTGTTTGCTAGTATAATGGCTTAGTTATGAGTTGGAGTGTGCAATGCAGTCAGACACGCTCTGCAAATGTCTTTGCACTAGTGTGACTATAGCAAAGAACAATAGCCACGTATAGGATGCCACTAGGTACACTGAGTGTTTGCTAGTATAATGGCTTAGTTATAATGAGTTGGAGTGTGCAATGCAGGCAGATGCGCTCTTCAAATGTCTTTGCACTAGTGTGACTATAGCAAAGTCCAATAGCCACGTATAGGATGCCACTAGGTACACTGAGTGTTTGCTAGTATAATGGCTTAGTTATAATGAGTTGGAGTGTGCAATGCAGGCAGACGCGCTCTGCAAATGTCTTTGCACTAGTGTGACTATAGCAAAGTCCAATAGCCACGTATAGGATGCCACTAGGTACACTGAGTGTTTGCTAGTATAATGGCTTAGTTATCATGAGTTGGAGTGTGCAATGCAGGCAGACGCGCTCTGCAAATGTCTTTGCACTAGTGTGACTATAGCAAAGTCCAATAGCCACGTATAGGATGCCACTAGGTACACTGAGTGTTTGCTAGTATAATGGCTTAGTTATAATGAGTTGGAGTGTGCAATGCAGGCAGACGCGCTCTGCAAATGTCTTTGCACTAGTGTGACTATAGCAAAGTCCAATAGCCACGTATAGGATGCCACTAGGTACACTGAGTGTTTGCTAGTATAATGGCTTAGTTATAATGAGTTGGAGTGTGCAATGCAGGCAGACGCGCTCTGCAAATGTCTTTGCACTAGTGTGACTATAGCAAAGTCCAATAGCCACGTATAGGATGCCACTAGGTACACTGAGTGTTTGCTAGTATAATGGCTTAGTTATAATGAGTTGGAGTGTGCAATGCAGGCAGACGCGCTCTGCAAATGTCTTTGCACTAGTGTGACTATAGCAAAGTCCAATATCCACGTATAGGATGCCACTAGGTACACGGAGTGTTTAATAGTATAATGGTTTAGTTATAATGAGTTGGAGTGTGCAATGCAGGCAGACGCGCTCTGCAAATGTCTTTGCACTAGTGGGAATATAGCAAAGTCCAATAGCCACGAGTAGGATGCCACTAGGTACACTGAGTGTTTGCTAGTATAATGGCTTAGTTATCATGAGTTGGAGTGTGCAATGCAGGCAGATGCGCTCTGCAAATGTCTTTGCACTAGTAGGACTATAGCAAAGTCCAATAGCCACGTATAGGATGCCACTAGGTACACTGAGTGTTTGCTAGTATAATGGCTTAGTTATATGAGTTGGAGTGTGTAATGCAGGCAGATGCGCTCTGCAAATGTCTTTGCACTAGTAGGACTATAGCAAAGTCCAATAGCCACGTATAGGATGCCACTAGGTACACTGAGTGTTTGCTAGTATAATGGCTTAGTTATATGAGTTGGAGTGTGCAATGCAGGCAGAGGTGCTCTGCAAATGTCTTTGCACTAGTGGGACTATAGCAAAGTCCAATAGCCACGTATAGGATGCCACTAGGTACACTGAGTGTTTGCTAGTATAATGGCTTAGTTATCATGAGTTGGAGTGTGCAATGCAGGCAGACGCGCTCTGCAAATGTCTTTGCACTAGTGTGACTATAGCAAAGTCCAATAGCCACGTATAGGATGCCACTAGGTACACTGAGTGTTTGCTAGTATAATGGCTTAGTTATATGAGTTGGAGTGTGCAATGCAGGCAGACGCGCTCTGCAAATGTCTTTGCACTAGTGTGACTATAGCAAAGTCCAATAGCCAGGTATAGGATGCCACTAGGTACACTGAGTGTTTGCTAGTATAATGGCTTAGTTATCATGAGTTGGAGTGTGCAATGCAGGCAGACGCGCTCTGCAAATGTCTTTGCACTAGTGTGACTATAGCAAAGTCCAATAGCCACGTATAGGATGCCACTAGGTACACTGAGTGTTTGCTAGTATAATGGCTTAGTTATAATGAGTTGGAGTGTGCAATGCAGGCAGACGCGCTCTGCAAATGTCTTTGCACTAGTGTGACTATAGCAAAGTCCAATAGCCACGTATAGGATGCCACTAGGTACACTGAGTGTTTGCTAGTATAATGGCTTGGTTAGAATGAGTTGTAGTGTGCAATGCAGGCAGACGCGCTCTGCAAATGTCTTTGCACTAGTGGGACTATAGCAAACTCCAATAGCCACATATAGGATGCCACTAGGGACACTGAGTGTTTGCTAGTATAATGGCTTAGTTATGAGTTGGAGTGTGCAATGCAGGCAGATGCGCTTTGCAAATGTCTTTGCACTAGTGGGACTATAGGAAAGTCCAATAGCCACAGATAGGATGCCACTAGGTACACTGAGTGTTTGCTAGTATAATGGCTTAGTTATAATGAGTTGGAGTGTGCAATGCAGGCAGATGCGCTCTGCAAATGTCTTTGCACTAGTGTGACTATAGCAAAGTCCAATAGCCACAGATAGGATGCCACTAGGTACACTGAGTGTTTGCTAGTATAATGGCTTAGTTATAATGAGTTGGAGTGTGCAATGCAGGCAGATGCGCTCTGCAAATGTCTTTGCACTAGTGTGACTATAGCAAAGTCCAATAGCCACGTATAGGATGCCACTAGGTACACTGAGTGTTTGCTAGTATAATGGCTTAGTTATCATGAGTTGGAGTGTGCAATGCAGGCAGACGCGCTCTGCAAATGTCTTTGCACTAGTGTGACTATAGCAAAGTCCAATAGCCACGTATAGGATGCCACTAGGTACACTGAGTGTTTGCTAGTATAATGGCTTAGTTATAATGAGTTGGAGTGTGCAATGCAGGCAGACGCGCTCTGCAAATGTCTTTGCACTAGTGTGACTATAGCAAAGTCCAATAGCCACGTATAGGATGCCACTAGGTACACTGAGTGTTTGCTAGTATAATGGCTTAGTTATAATGAGTTGGAGTGTGCAATGCAGGCAGACGCGCTCTGCAAATGTCTTTGCACTAGTGTGACTATAGCAAAGTCCAATAGCCACGTATAGGATGCCACTAGTTACACTGAGTGTTTGCTAGTATAATGGCTTAGTTATAATGAGTTGGAGTGTGCAATGCAGGCAGACGCGCTCTGCAAATGTCTTTGCACTAGTGTGACTATAGCAAAGTCCAATAGCCACGTATAGGATGCCACTAGGTACACTGAGTGTTTGCTAGTATAATGGCTTAGTTATAATGAGTTGGAGTGTGCAATGCAGGCAGACGCGCTCTGCAAATGTCTTTGAACTAGTGTGACTATAGCAAAGTCCAATAGCCACGTATAGGATGCCACTAGGTACACTGAGTGTTTTCTAGTATAATGGCTTAGTTATCATGAGTTGGAGTGTGCAATGCAGGCAGACGCGCTCTGCAAATGTCTTTGCACTAATGGGACTATAGCAAAGTCCAATAGCCACAGATAGGATGCCACTAGGTACACTGAGTGTTTGCTAGTATAATGGCTTAGTTATGAGTTGGAGTGTGCAATGCAGGCAGATGCGCTCTGCAAATGTCTTTGCACTAGTGGGACTATAGCAAAGTCTGATAGCCACAGATAGGATGCCACTAGGTACACTGAGTGTTTGCTAGTATAATGGCTTAGTTATCATGAGTTGGAGTGTGCAATGCAGGTAGACGCGCTCTGCAAATGTCTTTGCACTAGTGTGACTATAGCAAAGTCCAATAGCCACGTATAGGATGCCACTAGGTACACTGAGTGTTTGCTAGTATAATGGCTTAGTTATAATGAGTTGGAGTGTGCAATGCAGGCAGACGCGCTCTGCAAATGTCTTTGCACTAGTGTGACTATAGCAAAGTCCAATAGCCACGTATAGGATGCCACTAGGTACACTGAGTGTTTGCTAGTATAATGGCTTAGTTATAATGAGTTGGAGTGTGCAATGCAGGCAGACGCGCTCTGCAAATGTCTTTGCACTAGTGGGACTATAGCAAAGTCCAATAGCCACAGATAGGATGCCACTAGGTACACTGAGTGTTTGCTAGTATAATGGCTTAGTTATAATGAGTTGGAGTGTGCAATGCAGGCAGACGCGCTCTGCAAATGTCTTTGCACTAGTGGGACTATAGCAAAGTCCAATAGCCACGTATAGGATGCCACTAGGTACACTGAGTGTTTGCTAGTATAATGGCTTAGTTATAATGAGTTGGAGTGTGCAATGCAGCCAGACGCGCTCTGCAAATGTCTTTGCACTAGTGGGACTATAGCAAAGTCCAATAGCCACAGATAGGATGCCACTAGGTACACTGAGTGTTTGCTAGTATAATGGCTTAGTTATAATGAGTTGGAGTATGCAGAGGACAGGAGGGTACAGTGGCAGGATTGTGGGGCTCTGGGTAGAGGAATGGAAGCCTGCCTTTCTATCCCTCCTAATAGGGAAATGCAGGGAGGAAATCCCTGACCTTGGCTACACAGACGCTGGCGCTGTTTTCAGGACCTGTCACCTTAACTCTGACCCTGCCCGTTTGAGCCCTTAAAAGGACTGCTAGAAAGTGCTCTCCCTAAGCTGTCTAGCGCTGTGTATGGAGCGCATACAGCTGTATCAGCGATAGGACTCAAGACGGAGCTGCGACAGTGATGTCTGACACCAAAGACGCAGAAGAGATAATGGCGTCCCGGAGGAAAATGTCCGTTTTTATAATGCAGGGACATGTGACATGGACATCCTATTACACATGCCGTTGCTTCTCTGGCTAAAAGTCCACTTAGCTGTGTGTGTGTCTGGGATTGGCTGACATGCTGGCCCGCCCCACAAGACGCGCGCGCTTAGGGAAGGAAGACAAGAAAAAAAAAAAAAAAATGGCGATCAAACAGCAGTGATCTGAAGGCGCTGTTCACGCACACTATACACTGAAATGTCATAATAGTGTGATTCACAGAGTGACTTACACTATTACAGCAGAAACCAAGCTAGGATTTAGCTGGTTTTTTGCTGCTAGAACCGTTCTCGAACGTTTCTAGAACTATCGAGCTTTTGCAAAAAGCTCGAGTTCTAGTTCGATCTAGAACAGGCCCCAAAATCACTCGAGCCTAGAACTGGAGAACCTCGAACCACGAACCGCGCTCAACTCTAATAATTACTTGTATATAAGGCTAAATAAACCGGAGGAAAAAAAACATCCCTTTTAGCGTTTGTTCACACATAGTGTTTTGTCTTTATTTTTTTTACTTTTATAATTGGGAGGGCCCTGACTTATACATTTTGTAGGTCCCTCTGTCATACATAATTTCTAGTTAGCTATTCCTCAGCACTTTACAAGGCCAGCTAGAACATGCCAATTGGTATGTTGATCTTTGACCTGAGGGGCCTGAAGTGGTCAAGTAACATATGTTTTGGAGGGACTGCTGTTACTTATACATTTGGGTGGTCCCTCCCTCATTGAGACTCATAGCATTTTACAATGTGCCCATTGTGGCATTGGACTTTTCCCTCCACCTCCTCCTCCATGTCATTCTACGGCCCTGAATTCAAGTTTTCAGAGGGCCTGCAAGTGTCAGGATGCCTGAGTTTGGTGAGGGCCATGAGGTAGCCCAGTAACATACGTTTGGGAGGGACTGCTTCTATTTATACATTTGGGCAGTATCTCCCACACTGAGACTCAGATAGTGTGGAATACATATTCCATAGCAGTTTACAATGCACCCATTGTGGCATTGGGCTTTAGCCTCCTCCTCCTCAAATTTATAAAAGTTAAAAGGTTTTTAACTATCTAGACTCCAACCTGGGTCTGCAAGTTGTGTCTTGTCTGCAGTGGAAGGGTTGAGCAAGAGGCCTTCACCTGTGAATCATTCATCTCTTGATTTTTTTTAAATTAAAATGCCAGCACACATCCTGTGTGTTGCATGGACCATATTTACCTGCTGTGCAAACAGACTATGGGGAAACGGGGAGAGAGGAATTGATGCCGCTATCCTACGGCTGTTACTCATGCATCTCTTGAATTTTTAAAATGAAAATGCCAGCCCACATCATGGAATTGGCCGAGACATGAGCACCATCTTTACAGTAGTTTTCCACAAAACAGCAGTGGGGCACACAGCGTGCTTTCTAGAATTCCAACAACTGGAAAGTCGCATCGTCAATGCAGAAACATTAGCAGCAGCATTTAAAATGGCATAAGCAATGTTTGTGAGTTTTGGCATACATTTTTCACATCATCTCATGCATCGCAGAATAGAGTAGAAGTCTGACTCATAGTGAATGACTTTAGAGGATGGTGTAGGAGTGTATAGAGCTCAATATCGATGCCATAAGAGGGGGATTGGACCCTTTTGCATTTTGGTCTTCAAAAATGGAAGAGTGGCCTGAGCTCGCCAGTCACATCTTGGAAGTTTTGGCCAGCCCAGCAGCTTGCATTCTTTCAGAATATGTCTTCAGCGCTGCTGGCTGTTTATTCATGGATAAGCGGATCTGGCTGTCCCCTGAAAGAATAGACCACCTAACTATTATAAAGATGAACAAGTCGTGGATGTCCAATAACTTTTCCATCCAAGTCCCAGACTGTGCAGACTAGGCGATGGTGTACTATGGACAATGTGGAAATGTGGAGACTCCAAGTAGTATATCCAAATCATCTTATAATGCCTATAATGCCAGGGCTCTAGGAGCAAGAGGTCTACACATGTCTTTTATCTTGCTGTCTCTGGTGAAGGTGGAAATGTTGGTTAAGGCCTTGTTACAGGGCCGGTCATAACCATCCAGGTCACTTTGTTGGACTATTTACAGTCTGTGCCAATTGTTGCCACTTTTTCTGTTTACTGACCCTAATTGTTGGAAAGGTGGAGACTCCAAGTAGGGTCTCCAAATTGCTTTTTGTCTGTAGTGCCAGGGTTCTGTCTGTCATCTTGCTGTCTCTTCTGTAGGTGGAAATGTTGGTTCAGGCCTTGTTACAGGGCCAGACACAAGCATCCAGGTTGCTTTGTTGGACTATTTGCAGTCTGTGCCAATTGTTGCCACTTTTCCTGTTGCGTGACCTAAATCGTTGGAAATCTGGAGACTCCAAGTTGGGTCTAAATTGTCTTTTGTCTGTAGTGCCAGGGTGCTGTGAGCAAGAGACCTCTGCCTTTCACTCATGCATCTCTTGATTTTTAAAATGAAAATACCAGCCTACATCCTGTGTGTAAGTCAATGCAGTCAGGCAGTGCTTAAATTAATATGGATTGGAGAACACATTCACACAGCTGCAAAATTATTGACCATTATCCAGGTCCAGTTTGATCAATGGCTGTCTCTACTGAACCTGGAGCCAGGGAAGGCCGAGTACGATAACAATACAAACCTGGTAGTGGCACTACACCGGACGACATCACATGTGCATGGCATGGATCGACCTGGTTGTACATAGATTTCTAGTGTACTATTCCGGCCTAGATGCACTGCTACAGAAGGTACTGTACCTGTGTTTTAACTTTTTAAAATTAAAATTACAGCCTACATACTTTCTGCTGCATGGACCATAATTCCCTGCTGTGCAAACACACTATGAGGAAATATGAGGGGGCGAATTGATGCCACTGTCTACTGTCTGTCTGAATGGTTTTTAAATGTACAGACTCCAAAATTGGTCACCAAGTTGTGTATTATCTATACTGACAGGGGTATGGGAGCACCTGCCCTACACCTGTCTTTCATTCACCTTCTGTCAACAGTCTATGAAGATAATGGCTATGCCAGAACAGTGTGCTGCCGTTTAAAATGTATTTTAGCTGTTTTGGAAGCTTTTCGACTCCCCCTAAAGGTGTTTTCTCTGCTTTACGTTTGGCCTCTCATTGAATCTAATGGGTTCGGAAAGGTTCATTAAGGTTTGGAGTTCGATTCGGCGAATGTAGTGTTTGTTTGCTTGGTCTCAGCAAACCGAGCCTTGAAAGGTTCACTCATCTCTATCCCTTGCATATAGATTAAAGGCAGAACCTGAAAGGAGCTCCAGGACAAGTCCCAACATTTTGTGGGGATAAGGTAGATGGAGTCTCCAGGGGGAGGGATAGATTCCAAGGAAATCTTCTACCTTCCCTGTTGTGCCCTGTGTGAGCGCTCCTGACCTTAGAAGGGCAATACCCAAGTATGAGACTAAGCTACATGTCTCCCTAATGAAAGAGGGGGTATCCCTCCTGATGCATTTCAGAGGAGTGTACATGCAATGGGTAATTCATAGCTATAGTTAGATAAGGTTGTCAAACACATATAAATATGTATGGCACAGATGACGCTGCAGTGGCAGATCTATCCCCTATGGTATACAGGGTGTTGCACCACCCATCACTTATGAGTGGTACTACAACCAATTGGGTTACATATAGGTTATTAGTACAACGAATACATGAAAATGCTACTGAGTTGAGTCAAAAAGATGTCCAAAGATGATATCCCAAAGGTTTTCCCTATTATAATTGCCAAAATTGTAAATATCTTGATGTTCATGGAAATCTGACAAAAAAACTAAAAAAAGGGCAGAAATGCAATAGGAGGTATTAAAAACATATAAAAAGTAAAAACTATAAAAAGGAGAAAAGCTTACAGTTTTGTTTAAGCCATCGGGAATCATGGCTTCTAAAATTGTGATCCATCGGATCTCTTTTTGGGCTAATTTTTTTTTACAATTTCCTTCTCTTTCATTGATAACAACTTTATCAATGGCGCTTACCTTCAAAGCGGCATCACATTTGCGAAACGTTTGAAATGATGGGGAATGGTCTTCAATTTGGTAATGTTCTCAATTTTTTGCACAGCTCTCATATCCAGAACATGTTCTTTGGTCCTCCTATGCAGCTCTCTCATAGTGAAGCCCATATAGATCTTTTGACATGGCACTAAAAATAACACCCTTAATGTTGCATGATATATAGTGTATATTTCTTATGTCCTAGTTCTTGATGAGTTGTTAAAGGAATCTGTGGTTGAGATGCTGGCACAGGTAACACATTGTCACAGGAATGACATCTCCAAGGATGACTTTTGGATCCAAAATTCTAATTGGGTCCATATTTGACAAAATTACTTTTTACTAATCTGTATTTCAAGTACTTATATCAATGGTAAATAATGGCTGGATTAGGAGGAATGCATTGAGATAAGATAGAATCTAAGTGCAACGCATTCTATTTTTTAATATTTGCAACATTTCATGATTCCTGGAATGGGAAGTAGATATAAATCTCACAGTATCTGTTTCTGTACATCTTTGATGTTGATAAAGTAGTTCAGATGTTTTAGAGAATTTAGAATGCAATATTCTCTTTGAAAATTCTTCATCATAGCCCCTGCTACAGAATCTTTCACAAAAAATCCAGAGGTTGTTGTTCAAAATCTTTATCATGTGAACATATACTCCACATATCCAGATGAAAGGATGAAAAAGCAGCACTCACTGGCATAAAAAAATCTGGTCTTTATTAAAAAAACTATGGACCCATAGAGGTGCAGCCGCAGAAAATGGCCGTCGTACTCCTGAATGCCAGCACTTGGCCTCAGACCCGCTTTTTATGTACCTTTTTCAATAAAGATTTGATTTTTTATGCCAGCAAGTGCTATTTTTTTCATCCTTTCATCTGGATATCACCTGGACTTACACTCTTTATGAAATGAGCACCATTGGACAAGGTCCACAGGAGAGCCTACTCTTCCTTCCAGACAGCTGGGACACAAGAGCAGGTAATACGAGGGTGCATTCCCGTATATGCCTTTCTAATGTATGTACTCCTCATATGTAGTAACTGACCCATTGGAATTCCATCAATCAATTTTTTAGGGTTAGCCGATTCAGCATGTAACAGGCTGTTCACAGAAGTAGGTGTCCTATATACATTTGTTTGAATACATACAGACTGATCAACGTTCAAAAGAATATCAAGGAATTCCATATTGCATCTTCTTGCTTTAAAGGTAAGTTTCATATTTAGATTGTTGTGATTAAGATTTTGTATGAAGGTATGTAATTAGTCACCATAGCCCTGCCACAGAATGAATATATGATCAATATACCTTCCCCAGAATAAAATCTTGTCATTCAGGGGTGTTGTATCATATTGAAATAAATTCCCCTTCCACAGCCCAAGGAACAGATTAGCATAGCACGCACACGGTCCCTATAGCTGTGCCATTGAGCTGATGTAGAAGTTGTTAAAGATAAAGAAGTTATGTGTATGGGAGAATTTAAGCAAAATGACGATAAGGTCACATGCCTCTTTAGAATAACTGAATATATTTAGAAAGAATTCCACAGCTTGCATTACATCCTTTTGCCAGATTAAGGTGTAAAGATCTTTTACATCACATGTCATTATTATTGTATTTGTGCAGATATCTATGCCATCCAATTTTCTCAGTACCTCTGAAGTATCTCTTACATAGGAAGGTATGGTTGCAACCAATGGTCTCAAATAAATTTACATATAAGCTTGCATAAGTTATGCCAGAAACTATGGGTTGACAGGGGGATTTTTCAGATCCTTGTGGATTTTTGACAGCGTGTACAAGGTTCTAATTTTGGAATCTTTGTTGAATGAGCAGGTGAATTCCTGCATGGTAATTGTTCTTTGCAATATGGCCTTTTTAAACATATATTGAAATTAATCTTTATAACTAGAGAAAGGGATAAAGGTAAATTATGTGTAGTATTTAATATCGCTTAGATGATTTATCACTGTTTTTTCTTACATCTTTGCATGACTATGTTGCCCTTTTCTGAAGGTTTAATAACTATATCAGTCATCATATTCTATTCTTTGATGGTTGTTCTCTCAACAACTATCAAATAGTAGTGTTGTTGGAATCTTTTTGAGTTGTCACTAATTTGACAAAATGTTCTATATTTGGATAGGTGGCCAGAGAAGGAAACTTAGCAGTAGTAGGTTCAATAATTTTAAGTATCTTCCCAGATTTAGATTTTTTTTGTTCATGCGGTAGATTTTGTAGAGTGTCTTTCTTCAAGTAGTAAAGAATGATGTCCGAAAAACCTTGTTTATGGAATATTTTCTTAAATGTGAGCTTTCTTGCAAACAAGTGTAAATCTTTTAGTACTTTAAAGTAGTCAAAATGAGAAGAAAATGGAATGTTAGGCCTTGTTTAAAATATCAATTTGCAGTTAGGTTAATCTTTTGTCAGACAGATTAAGTACCTTTAAGGTAGATTGAGAGTTTTGCTTCATCAATTTTTTATTAGAAAGATTGGATTCATACCTCCTTCTACTATATTGAGTAGGGTAGCTGCATGAAGGACCAGAAGATGATGCATTGGATTCTATATCTGTAGATATGGTAGAGAATATGGACATGGTTTATGCACCTGATCTTTGGAAATTTCCCATTTATAGACCTTATCAAGGTTTTGGCAATCTCGTGAATATTGGCTTTCATTTCTTTAATTTGCTTTTTCCATGTGGAAAAAGAGATTTCCATATCAGAGTTCAGTTTTTCAATTACAGATAGTAACAGCATGGGAAGTAATTAGGATTGTATATTGTAAATCTTGGCGTACGTTTTATCAATTGTCTTAGAATTTTTCTTTACAATAAGAAATTGTTTACAGAAATTATTATAGCTATCATCCTACTGAGTAGTAAAATCATCATCTTTCCCATAGGATGGAGAGATATGAACTCTAAAGCAAGCTTTACACACAGCGACATTGCTAGTGATGTCGCTGGTGAAAGGCACCCGCCCCCGTTGGTTGTGCGTCATGGGCAAATTGCAGCCTGTGGTGCACAACATCGCTAACACCCGTCACACGGAATTACCTGCCTAGCGACGTCGCTGTGGCCGGCAAACCGCCTCCTTTCTAAGGGGTCGTTCATTCGGTTTCACAGCGGCTTCACTAAGCGGCCGCCCAATAGAAGCGGAGGGGCGGAGATGAGCGGGCCGAACATCCCGCCCACCTCCTTCCTTCCACATTGCGGGGGGCCGCAGGGACGGTGATGTTCCTCGCTCCAGCGGTGTCACACATAGCGATGATTGCTGCCGCATTAACAACGAACAATCTGCGTCCTGCAACAGCAACGATAATCGGGATTAGAACGACATGTCAACGATCAACTATTAGGTGAGTAATTTTGATCGTTAACGGTCGCTCGTGCGTTTCACACAGAACGATGTCACTAACAAGGCCGGATGTGCGTCACGAATTCCGTGACCCCAACGACATCTCGTTAGCGATGTTGTTGCGTGTAAAACCCGCTTAAGACCACGTGGAATGAGACCCTTGTCTACATACTTTTCAAATGTGGTTTTGTTCCACCATACTTTGGCTGTAAGATGGAATAGATTGCTTAACATCTGTTTCAATGCTAGAGCTTTTCTGATAAGTTCTATCTGATTCTGGTAATTCTCCTTTAAAAATAGATGCCACTTGTGTATGCCAAGCCAATTCTTATCACCGATGTTCTTAATGGATATGGACCTAGAAAACCTTTGTGAAAACACAGGAAACAATTTGAATTTGTAAATACCAAACATGATATAAATTAGCAGAGCATTTAGAAAGTATAAAACCTACATATGATGCACAAAAATATATTTAAAAATATTTGTTAACATAATCATCAAGAATTTATATTAAAAATACATGTAAGAAGAAAATACAAAAGTGGAAAAAAATTCCTGGCAAAAAAGGGGTGTATTTCCATTAAATGCAAATGGACCGATTAGTTCCTTATGCAAGTTAAACAAATGTACATAAATATACATTTAATAAATACACAGATAAATAAATAAAAAAGTCCGCTATATATAAATATAAAGTGTCTGGTGTAGTAGTAGTAAATAGCGCAGAAAATATATCACATATGTATATATAACATTCAGCATAGAAAAGTTTATGTATATCTCACATAATTTAATTAAAGGATCATTAGTAGGGGTGATCGAATACCGCATATATTCAGCTTTGCGGATATTTTCCGAATAGGTCGCTGCTATTCGACTATTCGCGAATATTCGTTGCACAATGTAAGTCTATGAGAAACTTGTATAACAACTATTCTGAACTATTCGGGCTTCCCATAGACTTACATTGCACATCGAATATTTGCATATTGGCGACCTATTCGGAAAATATTAGCAAAGCGGAATATTTGAGGTATTCGATCATCTCTAATCATTAGGAAGGTAAGTAAGTGGCTCAGGAACTACTGTAAGAATGACAGTTTGAGGATTCTGGAGAACTAGGCCGACTTCTCGGTTGACTTCAGGCTCTACATGGATGGTCTGCACCTCAAAGGGGAGGGTGCACCTGTGCTAGAGGAAAAAAATGGCTAGAAGGTTGGAAGAGTGTTGAAACTAGGGACTGGGGGGAAGATAGTGACCTGAGTATAAGTATATAAATATGGGGTAGCATGAGGGGAGGCATGTTAAATATAATCTCTGTGTATATATTTTTTATATCCAGGACTTAATCAAATTCCGATATTTCAACTAACAAGATGTCCAAACAATGTGTATCTAAAAAACATTATTTTTTTAAAAAAATCTTTAAAAAGGATTATTGTAGCACAATACAGAATAAGCAAATAGTTGCAATGGAATAATCAATTTCTCTATTAAATTAACAGAACTTCACCCATCTTTGCAGGGATACTGAATGAAAGGTCTGTCAGCTATCAATCTATAGTTTGAAAACTATGCCGACAAAGCAGCATGTGTCCCTCAAGTAAGTGGCCACCCCTGAGAGTCAAATGATGATGAGATTTTATTTTATTTAATTTTACGGTGTTTATAACTTTATTTCTTTACAGTAGTTGTTTGAGAATTATTAACAACAAATTTGTGTTATTTTTCTGCAACATGTCATTTGATCCTTTTCTCCTTTTTTTGTTTTCTTTGATCATTGTGAACACCCGCCCCCTCCTTTATTAAACCATATATATATATATATATATATATAGTATATATATTTATATACTACAGACCAAAGGTTTGGATACACCTTCTCATCTCTAGAACAACTATTAAGAGGAGACTTTGTGCAGCAGGCCTTCATGGTAAAATAGCTGCTAGGAAACCACTGCTAAGGACAGGCAACAAGCAGAAGAGACTTGTTTGGGCTAAAGAACACAAGGAATGGACATTAGACCAGTGGAAATCTGTGCTTTGGTCTGATGAGTCCAAATTTGAGATCTTTGGATCCAACCACCGTGTCTTTATAGAAAAGGTGAACGGATGGACTCTACATGCCTGGTTCCCACCATGAAGCATGGAGGAGGAGGGGTGATGGTGTGGGGGTGCTTTGCTTGTGACACTGTTGGGGATTTATTCAAAATTGAAGACGTACAGAACCAGCATGGCTACCACAGCATCTTGCAGCGGCATGCTATTCCATCCGGTTTGCGTTTAGTTGGACCATCATTTATTTTTCAACAGGACAAGGACCCCAAACACACCTCCAGGCTGTGTAAGGGCTATTTGACTAAGAAGGAGAGTGATGGGGTGCTACGCCAGATGACCTGGTCTCCACAGTAACCAGACCTGAACCCAATCGAGATGGTTTGGGGTGAGCTGGATCGCAGAGTGAAGGCAAAAGGGCCAACAAGTGCTAAGAATCTCTGCGAACTCCTTCAAGACTGTTGGAAAACCATTTCCGGTGACTACCTCTTGAAGCTCATCAAGAGAATGCCAAGAGTGTGCAAAGCAGTAATGAAAGCAAAAGGTGGCTACTTGGAAGAACCTAGAATATAAGGCATATTGTCAGTTGTTTCACACTTTTTTAACTATTTCATTGCACATGTTTTAACTCATAGTTTTGATGCCTTCAATGTGAATCTACACTTTTCAGAGTCATGAAAATAAAGAAAACTCATTGAATGAGAAGGTGTGTCCAAACTTTTGGTCTGTACTGTGTATGTGTGCCATTTCCCTGTATATGATTGTCCTGATGAAGAAGCCTGTTTGGGCTTTGAAATGCGTTGACAAAAAAACAGTCATATTTTATCTACATCATTTGGACTGGTTTGGCGGCACAGGAGAGTAACCCTTTTCTTCCTTCTATTGTTTGTATTATCATAGGATCGTTATCCACAGTAGTCCTGATTGTCAGTGCTGGGAGTAAAGTGTAGTAGACACAGAACTATTTATGACTACCTTTGAGACTTCTATATTTCAGCTTTTTCTCTTTGCATATTTTTTAGAATCACTTGGATTTAGGAATGAAATAAGTCTTTACTAAATATTGAAATCTTATATCATAATTCTGGTACCTTGATTGTAGACTTCATTCACAAATTATATAGCAAAAACTGGAAATTTTCAGAACGTACCATTGCAATCATAATGTTCATATCATTATTCTTGTCATATTGCCACTAAAGCACTTTCACACACACAGTATCATGCCCTACAAGTAGCACATAGTATGATACCTCCACCATTTCCATAAAGCATGATATCTCACAATCCCTCACACAGTATGATGCGCCAATAGATCCCTCACAAACGTATGATACCCCAGCAGTACATTTTCCATCCACACACAAAGTATAGTACCCCCACATCAATACCATACACTATGATTACCCTATAGCACCCTCATACAGTATGATGCCCCAACAGCCACCTAGCACAGTAGGTGCTCCCTTCAGTCCCCAAGGTAGCCTCACGCAAGGGAATTTTATGGGCCCTTATGGTCCTGCAATCTCTACCTGGATGCAGCAGTATAGCAGAGATATGATGTCTCTCTGCTACACCATTGAGCTCAACAGTATATGTGTCGCGGGCGGAGGAGGGGACGCTGCGCTCTCCCACTGCTCGGGTCCGGCCGCTGCTGCTGCTGTGGCTGCTGCTCGGTGGTGGCTCGAGCGGTGGGCCGGATCCCGGGGACTCGAGCGGCATTCCTCGCCCGTGAGTGAAAAGCGTGGGGATTGATTGGGGGGATTGGATATTGTCCGTGACGCCACCCACGGTTGTGGTGAGATTGGTGACACCACCGCTGCTCTGGACGGGGATCCCGGGAGCGATGACAGGGAGCAGCCTGGATGTTAGTTCTCCCCTCCGTGGGTAGGGGGTTGGTTGTCCCGGGGCCCGGTGAGGGGGTAGGGATGGATGGCAGGCGGGTTACAGGGCCTGGTGAGGTGCAGGGTCGCGGGGGCAGCGCTGTGCCGCACGGCACGGTGGTACTCACTCAGCCAATGATGTACACAGAGTCTCCGGTAAAACAAACGGCTGGATGGACGGGTCCCACAGATGGCTGCGGTGTTTCTCCTCCCGGCAGGTTGATGGTGACTGCCTTTCCCTGCACCTGTGTAGTGTAACGGTTCCAATGGGTTCCCACCGGTAACCCGCTCCCCAGCTTGAAGGTTGCTGAAGGAGCCCTTTTTGCCCGCAGGCTCTGGCCCTGGGAACTTTAGCCTTGGCGGTGACTGTGTTTCCCTCTCTCGGTTGGACTGTTGCCTTCTGTCGGGACTTGGCTGCTGGGAAACCCAGGAGGTTCCCTTCGCTAACAGAATTGGCAAATTCACGGCAACTCCTAGCCTTGCCGGGGTCCGTAAGCCCCTGCCGGATGGTGCTGGCTTCTCTTTGCTCGCCGGTCCGGTACCGCCGGGCCACCACCCGTCCACGGTCCTTATGGCTAGCTCCAATACGCCTCTCCTGCAGACGGTCACCACCGTCTGCCAACCTTGCTGTTCTGTCCGGGCCACACACCCGGACCAACTTCAGACTCCTCAACTGCCACTTTTCTCCTCTCCCTTTCACTTCCAAACTTCACTAACTGTTTTTCCCGCCTCCAGGACTGTGAACTCCTCGGTGGGCGGGGCCAACCGCCTGGCCCACCCCCTGGTGTGAACATTAGCCCCTGGAGGGAGGCAACAAGGGTTTTTGTCTGACTTCGGTGTGCCTGACCGGGAGTGTGGGGTGTGCTGGTGTTGTTCTGTGACGACCTGGCTTGTCCAGGGCGCCACATATGTCTCCTGAACAGATACAATTGAAGTTGGGAAATATACAACCAATCTCCTATGAAAGCAGGACAGCTCCCCAAATTATTGACAGCTGCAGTCGGGATAGTGTATTAGAGCCATCTAGTCAGGAATTATTAAGATTTAGAATCCCTGGTTCTGCCACATGCAATTAGTACTCCTTTCAGGGCCAATTTAAAAACATTGTATTTTTAGTAATACTGCTCTTGCCGGCAATATGGATTCATTGCGGGTAAACGCAATTGAGAAAGTTTCCTTGCCTACGAGAGGTGGCAATCTTAAAGATATTCTTTGCCGCAGGGAAATTAAGTGGATTTTCACTATGGATACTAGAATGCCTTTGGGTATGAACCTAACAAAGACATGCTATATGTGTATTGATATAATTATTTCATCCCCATGGGAGTGAACCATAGTTACATGGTTACATAGTTACTAAGGTTGAAAAAAGACCTAGGTCCATCAAGTTCAACCTTCTTCCACCAGTTCTACATTTGGTCACAAAGTCATTTATATTATTATTTATTTAACCACTTTAATTAATTACCTTGAATCTGTGTAGTCTTCCCTGATCTTATGTCCGGTTTCATGTCTTTTTAAATTACTCTGTCAGTGTTCATTTACTAGAGACAGATTAAGAACCACAATGTTCGAAACGCGTCCTCTTACCTGCATTTTCCCTTGAATTCATGATGGAATTATTTTAACGAACATGAAATAAAGCTCGTATATTTTAATCTATTTTTGGACCTGTTTGCTAGATTTACATTTTTCCTATGCTGCTGCCGAGGTCTGGCTACCTCTTCCTCCGTGCACGGTCCGGATTTGATCTTGGGAACAGGTGAGCGGGGTCTCCCCTCTTTTTTCGGTGCTCTTAGCTGCATGCATATTTTAAAATGTGCAAGGCTTGCAGTATGGGATGGGGAAGTGGACGTCCCACTGAAGGTGGTGTATACAGAGGTCGTGGCAGTGTGCCAAAGAAAACATGGCCTGCTGTAGGAGCACAGCAAATAAATGTTTCATCTAGACCTAGCTTCCGGTCCCACTTTGCAAGGGGTCATCAGACAACACTCTTGAAAACCGAACAGTGTGAGTAGGTTGTGGGGTGGATGGCTGATAATGCTTCCAGTCAGTTACCCAGCACCACCCTTTCTTCTACATGGTCCAGTCCCAATAACCAAGAGGGTGGACAACTTAATCCTCACACTAATCCTCCTTCCTCTCACCATGTAGAGGCACAGGAGACAATTGACTCCATACTTAGACACACTGAGGAGCTGTTTGCCTTTTCATTTGTGGCTTCTTATGGCCTCGCATAGTGCATGTTTCAAGAGATGAGTAGATTGTGCCCAGTGCTGCCCAAGATTTTGTGTAGCCCCAGTCAGAAGAAGCTGATGTGGGGAATAGCAATTACTGTCTCAATAGGTGTATTATGACGACACACAGTTGCTAACAAGTCATGTTAAGTCATTAAGTCAGGAGGAGGACCAGAATGAGGAAGTGGAAGATGAGGTGGTGGATGATAAAGCTTGACTTAACTTGGCAAGGGGACAGGTAGAGAAAGTGCAACATTGCAGTGAGGGACTACTCTGCAGCAATAGGAAGGAAAAGGCATTGAGGTCAGGGCCGGCGTTAGCACCCAGAAAACTCGGTCAAATGCCGGGGCCCTGAGCTGCTGGGAGGGCCCACTCGCGGTGGCAAGAGTGGTGCACCGCTACTCAGAAGGGTCCGATGCCCGCACTGTCACTGCCCTCCCCCCCCACCGAGGATCGCGCTTTCAATTGTATCGGCATCGCAGTTGCCGACACAATTGAGAGCAATGATGAAAGAGTGAGCAGCTCGCTCCCTCTCTTTTCATTCTCCCCACTGTAACTGTCGGCGTTCTGACAGCTCTGCAGCGGAGCGCGGTGACATCATCACTTTGCGCCTGCTGAGAGGTCAGAGCGAGCGACAGCAATGAACACGCCGAGGAGACCGAAGCAGCGGGGGAACGAGGATAAGTGAGCATGTACAATCACTGTACACTACATTAGGGTGCCTACTGCCCTCTGGCTCTGCACTGTGCTGTCTACAGCTGCGCTATATACATGCTGTATACTACATGAGGTTGCCTACTGCTCTCTGGCTCTGCACTGTGCTATATACAGCTGTGCTATATACAAGCTGTATACTACATGAGGGTGCCTACTGCTATCTCTGGCTCTGCACTGTGCTGTATACAGCTGTGCTATATACAAGCTGTATACTATATGAGGGTGCCTACTGCTATCTGGCTCTGCACTGTGCAATATACAGGCTGTGCTATATACAGGTTGTATACTACATGAGGGTGCCTACTGCACTCTGGTTCTGCACTGTGCTATATACAGGCTGTGCTATATACAAGCTGTATACTACATTAGGGTGCCTACTGCTCTCTGGCTCTGCACTGTGCTATATACAGCTGTGCTATATACACGCTGTATACTATATGAGGGTGCCTATTGCTATATGGGTCTGCATTGTGCTATATGTGGGCTGTATACTACATGAAGGTGCCTAATGCTATATGTGTCTGCATTGTGCTATATAGGGGCTGTATACTACATGAGGATGCCTAATGCTATCTGGATCTGCATTGTGCTATATGCGGGCTGTATACTACATGAAGGTGCCTAACGCTATATGGGTCTGCATTGTGCTATAGGGGGGCTGCTTAATGTTATATGGGGCTGCATAGTGCCATATGGGGGCTGCATAGTGCATATGGGGGCTTCATAACACTATATGGAGGAATACGGGGGCTGTATACTACTATACCCCCAGAGTTGTATGTCCCCTCCACCCAGGTGCTGTATACTCCCTCAGTGCTGTATGTCCCCCCACCACTGTGCTGTATACCCCCAGAGCTGTATGCCCCCCCACGCCAGAGCTGTATACCCCCAGAGCTGCATGTCACCCCCCACCTCAGAGCTGTTTTTCCCGCCACCTCAGAGTCACTGCCCTCCTCTAGAGCTGTATGCCCCCCATTGCTGTATACCCCTTTCCTCAGTAATATGTATTCCCCCCAGTAATGTGTATGTCCCCAGCCTCTCTTGTGATGTATATACAGCAGTGTTAGTGTGCTCTATGTGCAGCCATGTCTGCTAGACAAGCGGGGAGGTGAATGAAGCTGTTGCCAGCTTCCCAATATTAGAAATATATGTACAGTATAAATATATAAAAATATAAAAATAATGTGTGTGTGCATGTATGATGTGTATCTATGTATGTCAGTGTATATGACTGTGTATAGATTTATGTCTATTTATATGTGTTTTTGTGAATTTCTCTTTAAATAAGTATGTGTACGTATGCCTGTATGTGTATGTATCTGTGCATGTCTATGTGTGGATGGGGCCTACTGAGACTCTTTCGCCCAGGGCCCACAAAAACCTAGAGCCGGCCCTGATTGAGGTGGTCAAAGGAAGAAGGTGGGCAACTGTTCCCTAGAGCAGAGGTTCCCAACTCCAGTCCTCAAGGCACACCAACAGTGCATGTTTTCAGGATTTCCTTAGTATTGCACAGGTGATAATTTAATCACCTGCAAAGGTGCTGAATCCAACACCCATGCAATGCTAAAGAAATCCTGAAAACATGCACTGTTGGTGTGCCTTGAGGACTGGAGTTGGGAACCTCTGCCCTAGAGCACCCATACATGGCAAGATCCAAGGCCAAGGGTTAGATCTTACCCAGTCTGGTGCTTTTTATGGAAGGTGTAGAGGACAAGAAAATGGTCATTTGCAGCCTGTGCCGTACCAAGCTCAACAAGGATCAGACCACTATTAGCCTTATTACCACCAGCACACTCCGTCACATGCGATCCAAGCACCCAACTAATTGGGCTGAATGCTTGGCTTCACAATCAGTGTCTGCGGTTGACACTACTGCCTTTTCCCCAGTGCTATGTGCTGGGCAATTACCTGTCCAGGACGTAGGCACAGATGCCTCCCGCACTGCACTTTTGCAACTTCCATCAGCAACCACGTCTACTTCCTTGCCCCAGTGCAGCGTTCAACTGTCTCTGCCCCAGGACTTGGAACACAAGCGGGAATACCGAGCCACACACCCACAGGCCCAAAGACTAAACAGCCACATTTACACACTATGTGCCTTGGAAATATTACCTTTTGGCTTGTGGACACTGATTCTTTCAGCAAACTAATGGTGGCGGCCATGCCTCGGTAGTGGGTCCACAGCCGCCATTATTTCTCCTGATGTACCATCTCTGCCTTACACAAGCACATGTCCTATAACATCACCCATGCACTGACCAATGCAGTTACTGTGAAGTCCACTTAACCAAAAACACGTCAATAAGTGTTTATGGCCAGGGATGCTATATTTCTTTGATGGCATACTAGGTGAACCTTGTGGAGCCCTTAATCAAGTCAGACCCATGGATGGCACACATGCTACTGACATTTAGAAATGTGGTCTCTAGTTGAAGTATGGTTTCCGCTATCTCCTACACCAGTTTATTTTATTGTGGCCAGCCTAAGGCAAAACTGTGCAATACTCATGCTGTCTAATCAGCATCTTGATATTATTACTGACCAATTGGATACCCGTTACTGGAAACATGGTGCTTTGCCAGCTATTATGGTATTGTGGGATCTCGACCATGGTTACTATCTATGTCATGATTTTTGTCTTTATCACTGCCCCAGTTTCTGTCTCTATTTCTTTGTTTCTGTCAAAATCCTGCTTCCTTTTGTGGCTCCGTGGGCTTCAGGCGCCACAGGGTATTACACCACTTTTAAGGGGTAATATCTATCCCGGGTCAGTAGGGGGCTAACTATCGGTGCCTTTACAAAACCACACACATACAACAGTAAGGTGCTTTCCCACAGGGGGTGGACTGGAGCAGACAGGGTGGTGAGCCATCACGAAGCATGAGACTTCCCCGGTCGCTAGGACAACCACTGGGGGCGAGCACCACTTGGGGTAGAAGTAGGTGCAACCATCTCACTAGAGCAGTATTTCCTGGGCACAGTTTAGGATAACATCTCACACAGACAACAGGAGTTTAGTGTTTCTCTCTCTTCACAGGACCCGTGGCTTGGAGCTGGAGACTCGGCCCGGGTTCTGGATAGCAACCGAGGGACACTTCACTAGAAAGACTTTCACGGGCACCTGTGGTGACCACCGACTATCCGGGATCGGCTGGAGAACATTGTGGTAGAGATCGGTTCTCTGGGGCAGCGCCTGAACTATCTGTGAGTAAAAGACTTGGAACTGCAGCCCCTACCTCTGCCTCTCATTTGACGATGCCGTTGCCCAGCGCTACGGCGCCAATGGGGACTACCACTACTCCCGTTCATCCTCCATCATCCTCCCCGGGGTAATCCCACTCTGCCTGTGGGGAGCGACAACATCCCGGCTGCGCCTTTCACCATCAGCCCCGGAGAGCAGCACTCGCAGTGGCGGCCCATCCCTGGCCACGGACCACAGGTGGCGTCACTATCATAAAAGACTTTCCTCACCGTCACTACTACCCCCATCCTCCATCCTTCCTCCAGTCCACCGTCTTTCCTCCCTCCTGTACACCTCGGGACAGGAAACCATGCCAGGCCAGCCTGTGATGACGCAGAGGATCTGCAGCCCCAGCCCAGCGACGAGTAGGGTGAAAATTCCCCAAACCAGGGTGTTACACTTTCTTTTCACATCTCTCGCTTTTTGTCTTTTTCCCTTTTTCACTATATTCACTCTTACTCCTATTGCATCTCCTTTTCTCTTGTTTCCATAGTGTCTTGCATGTACCTGACGTGTGTCTCGATTGCACTATGTATTGAATTCCCTGCAAGGCTGTTAAAATGCATTACATTTGATTTCATAGCCTTTGCCTTTCATGGTTCATGGGCTGTACAGGTACAGCCAAAGCTTTGGATCTTGGGCTAATCGCAATTCGCCCTTATCTATTCTAGTCACTCTAGAAAATAGGTTTCATAATCAGTGACCTCTAATACAAATAGTTTATGATTTCAAATCAAAAGTAGCCATGTAGAAGCTATAACATCTTGTAATAACAAGCTTTTGATTAGATAAGAGCAGGAACGCATGACAATAAAGACGTAAAAGTTACTGAACAAAAGAGAGAATTAACAAGGGAACCAGGCATTTTAATGCTCATGCATTTACAATGTAATCCGCCACTTAATTCCGGCACTTAATCCCTATTTATAATGGATTTTGACTGAGTAGGAAATGGCCCTATCAAGTGTGAATGAAATGTGGAACATGCCTGGGCATGTTACCTTTTTATTTTAATATTTATCATAAGGAATAGGTTTCTAGATTAAAAAATATATTAAAAAAAATATATTTTTGATCAATAAAAATATTTAAAATGGTTATTATTCCTAACATTTAATGCTAATGTGGCACCCCAAGGTTCGGTTGCCTCAGATATACCTGTACCTGGGGCAGGGAAGGATCTCCACATCAGCTAATCCCACAAGCAACACCTTCCACTCCAAGCCTGGTGGGGGAGCCATACAAGCCGAGCTCAGGTGAAGTCCCCTTTAAATCCATGTCTGGAGGCGGAGTCAGACAGCAGACAGTTGACAGTTCAGCTGGAGCGAGGACTGTGAGCACATCAAGGTGGAGAGGGCTGTGCTTAGCCTGTATGAGTGAGATGTGAGACAGACTTAGGAATCCAGGAGTAAGGCAAAAGAGGAGTGACCGGGGGGTGGAGCCAGACCGGTTCATCCCCAAGGAACAGCGCTGACTACTGGACACCGGCGTCCGAGATTGTGAGGCCAATCTGTCTAGCAATAAAGACCGGAGGCCAGGAAGACTACAGATCTCCAGGCCGCAGCAGCACCTGAAGGCAAAGCCGCTTCACAGAGCTTAGGGACCGCAGTAAGTACAGCAGTGCTCCTTAGAGAAGATCCTGCCTCCTGCCATACAGGTGAAGAGAGAAAGAGAGGGTCAAGGTATAGCTCCAGGCAGCCAAGGACTAAGGAGAGACACAGCGCAGTAGGGAGGCCACACAACTGACCTGGTGTAGAGATCCTGAACTGTTCCCACATCACCAAAAATTGTCACATCAGAAACTGTACCCTGAATAAGACCTGCAAGTAAAACCTGGTCAGAGTTAACGAATTGGTGTGACATACTTTATTTCTTTCATCTGAGGAGCCATAGGCTGCTGCACTAAAGTGACAGTTGAAAAGGCTGTGAAGAAAAACTGCCATATCTGTGTAAAGACTACTAAAACTGCCCTGGGAATCCCGCTTCACCTACGGGAAGCGTATACAACTTTTTTTTTCTGTTTTTGACTATTTACTGACTTTCAGCAACCACCAGGGCCACGGGACCGGGCACAGGCTCCCGTGACATCATCCCATTAACCAACACCAGGAACAGAGTACCCCACGGCCCTGGGGCGGGGTCACTAGCAGCTATCCACATTTAATTTAATACATCTCTGGTGTGTGAGAATAAATGGAACTCCATTCCTTGGATCAGTGGATGTTCATGGAAGTCCCTAGCTCATCCAAGTCTTAAAGTCTTAGATTATAATCATTCCAGAAGAAAGAGCAAGAGAATATTTGTATCTACCTCTAGATTCTCCCTCTCCTCTTACCTTTCCATTGAACTTTATGGGCACGAAATGTCATGTCATATTTCACTAAAATCTATATTTATTGAAAACATTTTGCCTGTGCATACTTCACGAGAACTGTGAGGAGCTGGCCACGAACTAAAGACTATTGGACCAATAGATCACAGTCCACAACTCTAAGAGATTCTGAATTTTTCAGCACAGAGCGCTGGTGTTTTTAATTAGATATTTGCTTACTTTTCAGTTTAAGGTACACAGAAGGCCAATCATCTCATTACTGTATTTAGTGTCTCAGGGGCCTATAAGAAGCCATTGTTCTCCCAGACACTAGTCCCACTGTGTGTATGGTGATTGTAGACCCATTAGAGCCATCACCACAGGAGGTTTCACCAGGGGCTTGGCATTAGGAAAATACAACTACAAATGCACAATTAGCATTGGGGAGGATATTTCCCAGGGGGTGGCTTGGGGCACCTAAGATACGTAGGAGGCGATGTGGGGTTGTTGCTGGCTGGAGCTGGCTACACCAATGTTATTGGTCATCTGTATTTGAGGAACTCTTCTAAAGACTATAATATTTATTCACTTATATGGCGCTATTAATTCCATAGTGCTATAAATACATCAGGAACACTATTCCCATTGGGGCTCACAATCTAAGGTCCCTATCAGTATGTCTTTGGAGTGTGGGAGGAAACCAGAGTACCCAGAGGAAACCCACAGAAACATGGGGAGAACATACAAACTCCTTAGAGATGTTGTTCTTGGTGGGATTTGAACCCAAGACCCCAGTGCTGCAAGACTGCAGTGCTAACCACTGAGCCAATGTGCTGCCCTGACTCTTGCTGATATCCACCGACTTTATTTGAGCAACTATCCTAAGGACTTTTGTTGACATCTGTAGTCCAGAGCAGTATATGGAATATTTTAAGTACAACTTGTTGCATCATTAACCTGCCTAGGTAATTAATACAACTCAAGACCTCAGATCTTTACAAGTGGTGACAGCAGTGGGATCACATATCTCTGAACAACTTACCAGGGAACGTTACTGAGGGGTGACTTGGCAGAAGAGATGGAAGACTTCATCTACAAGAGGCTCAAGGAAGAGTAGCTGAGAACCTCTGGGAGAGCGCTAGAGTGGTTGTCAGAAGAAAACTAGATGACCTTAATACAATGCCAAGTAAGCCCAAGACCACCCAAAAAAGGTCAGTTCAGACGGGAAGAGAGTAGTTCTGTGGAGGGACTACAGCCCAGAGCTGTGTTTCCGGAGGGCGGAGGATTGACCAACTGAATTGATGAGGATACTGGCCATGCTAGTAGAGTGGGCCATGGCGATAGAGTGGGTGGCAGTGGTAACCAAATATGTGGGTGTGCATGTAGCAGTATCCAGCCGCAGTGCAGATGGCAGTGGATAACAGGAGAGAGGGGCCCACATCTTGAAAGAACCGGGATATACCACAGTTCAATGAAGACACCTCAGATATTCATGACCATCTTCGGTAATTTGAGAACATCTCCTTGATGCATGGGGCATCAATCGATGACTGGCCAAGGTTTTTGAGCATTGGCCTGAGCGGAAAAGCAAGAGAAGCCTCTTAACTATATATTTTTTTAATTTTCAAATCACTCTTAAATGCACGACTCTCAAAATGGGAAAGGATATGCATAAAATCCAAGGCTTAGCTAAAATGGGCAGGAGGAATGGGAATATATCCAGAAACAGATGTACAAGAGACACTATGATTCCGGATTTAGACCAATTTTAAAAACACTCTTAATTCATGACTCTCAATGTGGTAATCTACAGACAGTGCAATACCTAGCTAAAATAGGCAGAAAGAATGGAAATACAGCCAGCAAGAGATGTATAGCAGACATTCTGTTTCCAGTATTTGATGAATGTTGAAAAGACTTATAATTCATTACGCTCAAAGTAGGAAAGGAGATACAGATAGATCGAGGCCTTGCCAAAATGGGCAGGAGGAATGGAATACAGTCAGCAACAGACAAACAGGAAACTGATTCCAGTTTAGGTTCAATTTTGAAAACACTCTTAATTTCTTATTCCAAGCACTGCTGCAGCACAGCAGACTGGTGGCAGCTGTAGCTGACTTACGGAAATGAGCGCATATGCGGCAAATTTCCAAAAGTAACCCAGGCAAATCTGGGCAGGTTTTCAGAAAGAGCTGAATCATTAAGTTGAGCATGTTGGCCAGACATGATATGTGTGTCAGCTTCCCAAGCTTCAAAGCTGACACAAGGTTAGAGCCTGTTGCTGCCTCACTGGGGAAGTGCTGCAGTGCTTCCAGCTTGGGACTGATAGGGATAACAATTTGGCAATGTAAGAGGAGGGGGTGCAGTAACTAGAGTAGGAGATGGTGGAAGCGCTAATGGACCTATGGCCCACAGTTCTAGGTGTCAGTAAGACTTGTGACGTCCTAGGATCCAACTCAGTTCCTGCTTCTTTGAGGTTAACTCAGTGTACCATCAGGGAAATGTAGCATTCCTGCCCACAAGAACTTGTCCACATGTCCATTAAGTGGACCTTCCCAGTAACTTCCTTAGTAAGGGCATGGGTGATGTTATGAAACACGTGCTTGTGTAAGGTGGAGAGTGCACTTCTGGGGAAATACTGATGGTAGGTGTCAAAATACTGAGGAACGGACGCCACCATCAGATTGCAGGAAATCTCAGTGTCCTCAAGCCTAGATGGCAACATTTCCAGGGAAAGCAGCCTAGAAATGTGGGTGTTTAGTGTTTGGGTCTGTCGGTGAGTGGCAGTGTATTTCCTATTGTGTTCCAAGGCCTGGGCTAAAGAAAGCTGGATACTGCATTAGGACAAGGAAGCGAACATGTTTTCTGATGGTGTTTTTGAAAGTGCAAAAACAGTTTCAGGGGGAGAGGCATCCGTGCCTACATCCTGGACATCAAACTTAGATAATGGTATAATGCCTCAAGCATATGGACAAATATTGGAATATACAATGAAAAATGCTACTTGCTAATTTGAACATGTGAATAATGAATTGCATACCTGCCATGAATATTAGGAAAAAGGAGATATTTAGCAATCGCATTGATCAATGTAACTGAGCCCCAAGGCCTCGTCAAGGCATATCTCTATATTGGGGTCCCTAGCTCTGTGACCCTAACTGTGTGTCATCTCATTGCAATTAAAAACTGCTATGGGTGGAGAGGGGTAACTAAGGACTTTCTTATATAGGAGATGGAAAAAACATGGCCGAAAGGGGCGGAGCTGTGTTCACATTCAGAAAAAAACTACATATAACTGAATAGGATAACTGAAGTGAGCACTAATATATATATTATGAGTGCAAGCCAAAAATTACATACTATATACGGATAAGGCTGCACATCAAACTTAGATAATGGTATAATGCCTCAAGCATATGGACAAATATTGGAATATACAATGAAAAATGCTACTTGCTAATTTGAACATGTGAATAATGAATTGCATACCTGCCATGAATATTAGGAAAAAGGAGATATTTAGCAATCGCATTGATCAATGTAACTGAGCCCCAAGGCCTCGTCAAGGCATATCTCTATATTGGGGTACCTAGCTCTGTGACCCTAACTGTGTGTCATCTCATTGCAATTAAAAACTGCTATGGTGGAGAGGGGTAACTAAGGACTTTCTTATATAGGAGATGGAAAAAAACATGGCCGAAAGGGGCGGAGCTGTGTTCACATTCAGAAAAAAACTACATATAACTGAATAGGATAACTGAAGTGAGCACTAATATATATATTATGAGTGCAAGCCAAAAATTACATACTATATACGGATAAGGCTGCACATCAAACTTAGATAATGGTATAATGCCTCAAGCATATGGACAAATATTGGAATATACAATGAAAAATGCTACTTGCTAATTTGAACATGTGAATAATGAATTGCATACCTGCCATGAATATTAGGAAAAAGGAGATATTTAGCAATCGCATTGATCAATGTAACTGAGCCCCAAGGCCTCGTCAAGGCATATCTCTATATTGGGGTCCCTAGCTCTGTGACCCTAACTGTGTGTCATCTCATTGCAATTAAAAACTGCTATGGGTGGAGAGGGGTAACTAAGGACTTTCTTATATAGGAGATGGAAAAAACATGGTCACAGAGCTAGGGACCCCAATATAGAGATATGCCTTGACGAGGCCTTGGGGCTCAGTTACATTGATCAATGCGATTGCTAAATATCTCCTTTTTCCTAATATTCATGGCAGGTATGCAATTCATTATTCACATGTTCAAATTAGCAAGTAGCATTTTTCATTGTATATTCCAATATTTGTCCATATGCTTGAGGCATTATACCATTATCTAAGTTTGATGTGCAGCCTTATCCGTATATAGTATGTAATTTTTGGCTTGCACTCATAATATATATATTAGTGCTCACTTCAGTAATCCTATTCAGTTATATGTAGTTTTTTTCTGAATGTGAACACAGCTCCGCCCCTTTCGGCCATGTTTTTTCCATCTCCTATATAAGAAAGTCCTTAGTTACCCCTCTCCACCCATAGCAGTTTTTAATTGCAATGAGATGACACACAGTTAGGGTCACAGAGCTAGGGACCCCAATATAGAGATATGCCTTGACGAGGCCTTGGGGCTCAGTTACATTGATCAATGCGATTGCTAAATATCTCCTTTTTCCTAATATTCATGGCAGGTATGCAATTCATTATTCACATGTTCAAATTAGCAAGTAGCATTTTTCATTGTATATTCCAATATTTGTCCATATGCTTGAGGCATTATACCATTATCTAAGTTTGATGTGCAGCCTTATCCGTATATAGTATGTAATTTTTGGCTTGCACTCATAATATATATATTAGTGCTCACTTCAGTTATCCTATTCAGTTACATCCTGGACATGACAGGGGATATACCATCATCCAGCACGGAGAGAGAAGCAGTGCGGTCAACCACAGACACTGTGGACACGGGAATTTGGCTCATCAAGTCAGTTGTTTGGATGACATGAACCTGAGCATGATGGTGGTCAGGCTGGTAGTGGTCTAGCTTCTACTGAGCTTGGTACGGTACAGGTTGCAAATTACTTTTTTCTAGTTTTCTGCACCTTCTGGAAAAAAGTGCCAAGCTAGGAAACACATAACCTTGGCCTGAGATAATGTTTTGTGTGGGGGCTCTGGTGGATATTTGTTCACATTCTCCCCCTAGCCACTCCACTGCCTTTTTCTGCCTGTTGTGGTGCTGTGGATCCCTCTCCCTCTGAGCTGCTGTACTCACTCTGAATGTCACCTTGTCAGGTTGAGTAGGTGACTTCATCACCCACCAACTCATCTTCCACTTCTGCACTCTGGTTCTTCTTCTGATGTGGAGACTTAATATGACTTATTGGCACAGTGTCTCCTCATCATCCACCTTTTGAGACAGTAATTGCCATTCCCCACCATCAGCTTATTCTAACTAAGGATGTGTGACACCCTGGCCGGGTCAGGTAGTCACAGATAGGGTCTCGCATTACACCAGTCCCCAAACAAGGTGACAGCAGCCAAACATTAAAACCCTAGTCACCACCCTCAGTGCTTGATGGACCTACCAGGGGGCGGAGCCAGGCGGTTGGACATGCCCACCGATAAGTTAAAAAAGCCTGAGGCAGGAAACACAGTTCAGTTTAGTCTGGGAGTCTGTTAGTGGAGGTGAAGTAAAGTGGAAGCAGGCCTGAGTGTCAGGTCTGCAACTAACTGACAATTGGAGAGAAGCTCTGCGTCACCGATATATAGGTGCTCAGGGGAAAAAATCAGACAAATATAAAGAATACCCCGGCACACTATTACTCCCAAAAGAAAAAAATCATGCGACTGTTCATATGCAAATTTCTTTTTTATTGATCAAATTGTGCTGTAAATTATGAGATATGATTCGTCCAAATAAGTCGACGTTTCGGCTGTAGGCCTTCGTCAGACTAGACTTTATCTGAACATGATAACAGAAACAAAAATCAATATCATATATACAAGATTGACAAAATGTAATACAGTTTCCAACAACAAAATGATAGTACATCAATAACATCTTAGATAGGGTAGAGACGTGTCATATCATATTGTGATACAATCTCGTGGTATGAGGATATAGCCACTTTCCATTTGTACAGTACAACACACTTAAAAACATGTACACTTTATAGTAGCATGGGTACGCTGTGCATTGGATCGGGGACTCACATTGTTAGTGCTCATGTGACAGTGGTTAATCTAAATGGAAAACTGACCATAGGGGGAGGAAAAAGGAATGTTCGAAAGAAAAAAAGAGAGAAGAAAAGGACCAGAGGAGAGAAAATAAAGGACCAGAGGAGAGAAAAAAAGGGGAAAGAATGTAAAAACCAGGAAAGAATGAAAAAAACAGGTTAAGCAAGTACAAAAGGAAAGAGGTAGTCCAACTGATACTGAAATCTCAGGAAGCCCAGTGTGCCACTCACCACTGTTGGTATGACAGTATGCAATCACTTCAAGGCGTGAGCCAAAGAATAAACGGCAGAGGACAATACGTCAATTGTGACATGTACTACAATAAAGAAGACATGTGTTAGGTAAGGTTCATATCAAAAACACCCACATGGAGTTCTATGGGGACAGATGGTGATTATTAGATACCTCTTATAGAGTTTATATGATCATTCTGATAGTAAATGTTAACCAAGGACTATTATGTAGATGTCAGAAATGCATGTGTCACATGCTATGTCAATGAAGATATCACCCCAGGGGGTTAATAGCAGGTTCCTGGACCTCAATGCAAAGAGATTATGAATTATAATTAATAACATCGATGCAAAATGATATGTCAAATGATATGTCAATATTGTCATACATAGGCATATATGTAAAAATTGTTGAGGTGGATACCTAGTGTTAAATGTACAAAGGATCACCTTCACATGCCTCACATATCACAGCCGGACTGTTGTGGGATCCATATTCTAAGTAGAGGATAAAGTAATGAGAAATGCACAGCAGGTGTTAAACTGTGGATACGTTGCAATTTATGTCATGAAGGGATGTGTTATACAAGTTTAAAGAAATTGAAATGACACACCTGCAGGTCAGTGGGAGGGGGTGTGACCGGAGATTGCTGGGGTGCAGTTCAGTGTATGGTATGTAATATAGGTGAGCTCTATATAAGAAAGAGAAAGCAGATACCTAATGGTGTATCCATAGCTGCAAAATAGTAACGCTAGCGAGCAAGGGATATATAAAGATGTTATCTATGTTCAGGCCGATTATATGTAATATCACCGGTAGGACCGGAAACGCCAGAGGCCGTCACCTTGTTGGTCACAAAAAGGTAATAGAGAAGTTGCAGGTAGCATAAGACAGTTGTATATAGCAGGTAGAGAGGAAGCTGAGTGAGCTACATATAAGAAAGCAGATACCTGATCATATATCAGTAGCGGTAAATTAGTGATGCTAACCAGTAAGAGATATCAGGCCGTTTATGTATAATATCACTGGTAGGACCGGAATCGCCAGAGGCCGTTACCTTGGGGTCATAAATAGAAGAAAAAAAATAAAGGAATTTGCAGACAGTATGAAAGAATCATATATAGCAGGTAGAGAGGGAGGTCGGCTACCATTACTTACCACACTGGTGCTGGACGTGCGGTCTGTGAGTGGAGGATCCTGCACTGTGTGTTGCTCCATCGTGCAGGCGTTTTAAAAGGAAGTGTGGGCGTGTGCTGCTGTTATCACTTCCTGTCAATGGAATACAGGAAGCCGGGCCCGTGGAACGCACACCGCGCATGCGCAGTACGCGTTCCCGGCCCGGCCCCCTGCTGGAGCGTCATAGGAACCTGTATCTTGTGACTGGATGATTACTAGCATAAACGAGTGTAAACAAATCACTGTTCACGTGCATTGGTGTGGGTGAGAGACATTATCCTAATCCAGAGTGCCATAGGAGATATGGGAGAAGGTGCATTTATCCATGGAAGTGCTGGCTAGTGCTCAATATCAGGACATGTTAGCGTTTCTGCAAAAAAGAGGGATACATGTCAATGTGACAACAATGTGCATGTATAATGGTCATACATAAAAAATGGACATATGCTATAGGAGAAATTGACCCATATCCATGGGTGACATATTGGTATATGTGTTATATCATTGGCAGGATTAAAGAAGGAAGCATATGGTAGATGATTATCTATACCATGCATTAAAAAATATGGCCAATAATCTGCATCAGTATTCAGACCCACTGATGACATATAATGGTATATTAGAACAAAGCCTCATATTTACGGTTCAGACCATGCGGTTCAAGTGTTCCTAAGGTGTTGATCCACCTAACCTCCCTATCATGGAGGCGTTTAACCCTATCGCCGCCTCTACGTATAATGTCTACGTGATCGATCACTTGAAATTTGAGCTGGGATATTCGATGTCCCGCTGTCAAGAAATGATTAGGTATGGGCAGGAGGGAGTTACCACATCTGATGTCTGATTTATGTCGACTAATGCGGTCTCGGATATGCTGAGTAGTTTCCCCAACATATCCGAGACCGCAGGGACATTTAATGTAGTATACTACAAATGTGCTGTCACATGTGTGGAAACCTTTAATTTGAAAAATGTTTCCTGTCCTGGCATGTGTAAAGGTATCACCTTTAGTGACATTAGCACACTGTGCACATCCCAAACATGGGAAAGTGCCTCTCTGTTGTGTGTCCAGAAATGTCTGACGTGATACTATTTTCGTGGAACCTATATCGGCACGTACTAATTGGTTTCTTAAGTTAGGTGATCTACGATGGCAGAAGAGAGGTAGATTATGAAAAGCCTCGATTTTGGGGTATGCCGCTTTCAGGAGGGGCCAGTGCTGGCAGACGATCTTTCTCAATAGGGGTTGAAAGGGATGATATGTGGTCACGCATGGTACCCGATTATGTGCCGTACTACCTTGTCTAGTAATGGACCCCTTGTTTTCGGCTATGTCCCGTAGGTAACCCCTCTGTTGAAATTTAAGGCTCATCTCTTCATGTCGTTTTAATTTTGTCTCTGGTTGGCTTACCAGTCTGTCAACCCGTGTATGCTGCGATATAGGTAATCCTTTTTTAACATGCCTAGGGTGATTACTAGTGTAGAAAAGGAGGCTGTTCCTATTCGTCGGTTTCACAAAAATGTCAGTGACCAAGAGGCCAGTGTCCTCTTTTATCACCATACAGTCTAAATAATTAATTTGGGTCTGATCTTGGTGGATAGTAAAGGTCAGTCCGGGCATGAATCCGTTAACGTCAGTGAAGAATTTTTGAAGGCTGTTTAAATCTCCATCCCATACCAAAAAAATATCATCAATGTACCTTCGCCATAGTAAGGCATGTCTATTGATGAGTGGGTTGGAGTGGATGAACCGATCCTCAAAGGAGGCCATAAAGATATTAGCGTAAGGGGGCGCCATGTTCGATCCCATGGCGGTCCCCTTACGCTGCATGTAAAATTGATCTTGGAACATGAAATGTTTTTTCTCTAGGACTATCTCAAGAAGATCAAGACAGAATTGCTTATTGTCAATAGGTAAAGTGGTATGCTCACTTAGGAACCAGCGTACTGCATCCATGCCATCCTTGTGTGAGATACTCGCATACAGACTGTTAACGTCTAGCGTCACCAAAAATGCAGGGATGGGGATGTCATGTAAGTCCTTAATGATGTCGAGAAAATGTGAAGTGTCTTTCACATATGATGGTATAAGGTGTATGAACGGAGATAGTATTTTTTCAATGGTCTTAGCCAGAGGTGAGAGTACTGAGTCTGTCGACGCCACTATGGGTCTACCCGGTGGATGGGTGAGATTCTTATGAATTTTTGGTAAAGTGTAAAACACCGGGATGGTGGGATGTGAATTAATGAGAAAGCTGACCAATTTCTGTTCTATGACACCTAACTGTAGGTATCGTGAAGAGGTGGCTTTTATGAGGGAAGAGATCTGTGATGTTGGATCTCTCGGGATAGGCTCATAGGTGCTTGTGTCGGCCAATTGTCCTAGAATCTCTGTAATATAGTAATCTCGGTCTAAAATGACTGTTGCCCCACCTTTGTCAGCTGGCTTAATTATAATGGTTGTGTTATCTTTAAGGTTCTGTATAGCTCTGGATTCCTCGATACTCAGATTGTGGTTTAACTGAAAGTCATCCTTATGTATACTACCATTGAGTTTCTCAACCTCACTATTGACCAATGAAATGAAAGTCTCAACTGGATGGTAGTGCCATGGTGGCACATATGTGCTGGCAATTCTCAGGCCAAGGTTTTTAAGGTTAAAACAGACACTACCACTCAGTGGAGGCTCAGGTCTTGTGCTTTCAGCACCAAAATGTACTTTCAGTCTAAGAGATCTAAAGAACTGGTTAAGCTCTTGTTCTACCTGAAAAGTGTCATATCGTGAGGTGGGACTGAAAGACAATCCCTTCTGTAACACTAGATGTTCAGCGGGAGATAGGTTGTAGGAAGAGATGTTGAGGACAAGGTTGGTATTACCTGCGATCAAGTCCATATCCTGCCCTCTCTGTTGTTGGAATATCCTCCTCTTCCCCCGCCTTGTCTTCTTGCTGGTAGTCTGCGTTGTTGGGGAAACTACTCAGCATATCCGAGACCGCATTAGTCGACATAAATCAGACATCAGATGTGGTAACTCCCTCCTGCCCATACCTAATCATTTCTTGACAGCGGGACATCGAATATCCCAGCTCAAATTTCAAGTGATTGATCACCTAGACCAGGGGTCGGGAACCTATGGCTCGCGAGCCAGATATGGCTCTTTTGATGGCCGTATCTGGCTCGCAGACAGGGCTCCTACCTGTCTATGGGAAGGATCAGGGCCGGCGCCAGCACAATTGAGAGCAATGATGAGAGAGTGAGCGGCGCGCTCCCTCTCTTATCATTCTCCCCGCTGTGACTGTCGGCGTTCTTCTGACAGCTCTGCAGCGAGCGCGGTGACGTCATCACTGGGCGCCTGCTGAGAGGTCAGCGAGCGACAGCAATGGACGATGCGCCGAGGAGACCGGATCAGCGGGGGAACGAGTGAGCCGCCCCTCTACTGACACTGGGCTCCCCTGACTCACAGGCCGGCCACTACACAGCGGCACTAGTACACATAGGGGCCCGGCAGCCGCTCTGCGTCTATGTGTAGTGCTGCTGTGTAGTGGCCGAACTGTGAGTCAGGGGAAGCCCAGTGTCAGTAGAGGGGCCCCTGACCTGGAGAGGCACCAGCCGTGTCTGAGCTGCAAGAGTGCTCCTGACCTGCACAGAAGACGGAATACTCCATCCTGCAGGACCTGCGATGATGTCACGCCCATGTGACTGTGTGGGAGGAGACACAGGATGCCGGGCAGAAAGCAAGATACTGAATCCTGAAGGAGATTTGGACACATGACTGGTAATAAGAAAAGAGGGGACATGAGGGTGAGGGGGGCTGCAGGGTGAGGGGCATATGAGGGCTGCAGACTGACAGAAGGATGTGAAGGGGTGCAGAGTGTTTGAGAGGGGTAAGTTGGGGTACAGGCAGGGTGAGATATGTGAGCAGGGTGTGTGAGATATGGGGGTGTATTGTGTGTGATATGGGGGTGCAGGCTGTATGGGAAGCAGGGTATGTGACATATGGGGGTGTAGTGTGTGAGATCTGGGGGGTGCAGGCTGTATGGGAAGCAGTGTGTGTGTGTGTGGGATATGGGGGGTGCAGGCTGTATGGGAAGCAGTGTGTGTGTGTGTGGGATATGGGGGGTGCAGGCTGTATGGGAAGCAGTGTGTGTGTGTGTGGGATATGGGGGGTGCAGGCTGTATGGGGAGCAGTGTGTGTGTGTGTGTGTGTGTGTGATATGGGGGGGTGCAGGCTGTATGGGAAGCAGTGTGTGTGTGTGTGGGATATGGGGGGTGCAGGCTGTATGGGAAGCAGGGTATGTGACATATGGGGGTGTAGTGTGTGAGATCTGGGGGGTGCAGGCTGTATGGGAAGCAGTGTGTGTGTGTGGGATATGGGGGGTGCAGGCTGTATGGGAAGCAGTGTGTGTGTGGGATATGGGGGGTGCAGGCTGTATGGGAAGCAGTGTGTGTGTGTGTGGGATATGGGGGGTGCAGGCTGTATGGGGAGCAGTGTGTGTGTGTGTGATATGGGGGGGTGCAGGCTGTATGGGAAGCAGGGTATGTGACATATGGGGGTGTAGTGTGTGAGATCTGGGGGGTGCAGACTGTATGGGAAGCAGTGTGTGTGTGTGGGATATGGGGGGTGCAGGCTGTATGTGGAGCAGTGTGTGTGTGTGATATGGGGGGTGCAGGCTGTATGGGAAGCAGGGTGTCTGGGCCACTGACAGATACAATTGCTCCAGCGGTCACTTAGTACACAAAGGAGTGTTCCTCTCTGCTGCACTAAGCCACCGCTGGACCTAAACAATAATTCGCTGTAAAATAATAAAATAGATAATTGACATAACTGACAATGCGTTGTGTGACATGTCCAATATTCCAGCTTCTTTCTTCTGCGAATGCCTCAAAGCTGGCATTCTCTCAACATCAGGTGGGAAGAATGCCAGCTTCCAGTCATGCGCAGGAAAAAGAAGAAGCCAGACTGCTGGACTGATGTCATGCATCACAAGTTCACAATGTAAGTTATTTATTTGATTTTTTTACTGCTAATTACCATTGTTTCAGTCCAGTTGTGGCTTTATACAGCAGGGAGGAGCATTCCTTGCTGTACTAAGTGAACATTGGAGCGATTGATCTGTCAATGGCCCTTTAAACATATTGTACGGCTCTCGCGGAATTATATTTCAAAATATGTGGAGTTTACGGCTCTCTTAGCCAAAAAGGTTCCTGACCCCTGACCTAGACGTTATACGTAGAGGCGGCGATAGGGTTAAACGCCTCCGTGATAGGGAGGCTAGGTGGATCCACACCTTAGGAACACTTCAACCGCATGGTCTGAACCATAAATATGAGGCTTTGTTCTAATATACCATTATATGTCATCAGTGGGTCTGAATACTGATGCAGATTATTGGCCACATTTTTTAATGCATGGTATAGATAATCATCTACCATATGCTTCCTTCTTTAATCCTGCCAATGTTATAACACATATACCAATATGTCACCCATAGATATGGGTCAATTTCTCCTATAGCATATGTCCGTTTTTTATGTATGACCATTATACATGCACATTGTTGTCACATTGACATGTATCCCTCTTTTTTGCAGAAACGCTAACATGTCCTGATATTGAGCACTAGCCAGCACTTCCATGGATAAATGCACCTTCTCCCATATCTCCTATGGCACTCTGGATTAGGATAATGTCTCTCACCCACACCAATGCACGTGAACAGTGATTTGTTTACACTCATTTATGCTAGTAATCATCCAGTCACAAGATACAGGTCCCTATGACGCTCCAGCAGGGGGCCGGGCCGGGAACGCGTACTGCGCATGCGCGGTGTGCGTTCCACCGGCCCGGCTTCCTGTATTCCATTGACAGGAAGTGATAACAGTAGCACACTCCCACACTTCCTTTTAAAACGCCTGCACGATGGAGCAACACACAGTGCAGGATCCTCCACTCACAGACCGCACGTCCAGCACCAGTGTGGTAAGTAATGGTAGCCGACCTCCCTCTCTACCTGCTATATATGATTCTTTCATACTGTCTGCAAATTCCTTTATTTTTTTTCTTCTATTTATGACCCTAAGGTAACGGCCTCTGGCGATTCCGGTCCTACCAGTGATATTATACATAAACGGCCTGATATCTCTTACTGGTTAGCATCACTAATTTACCGCTACTGATATATGATCAGGTATCTGCTTTCTTATATGTAGCTCACTCAGCTTCCTCTCTACCTGCTATATACAACTGTCTTATGCTACCTGCAACTTCTCTATTACCTTTTTGTGACCAACAAGGTGACGGCCTCTGGCGTTTCCGGTCCTACCGGTGATATTACGTATAATCGGCCTGAACATAGATAACATCTTTATATATCCCTTGCTCGCTAGCGTTACTATTTTGCAGCTACGGATACACCATTAGGTATCTGCTTTCTCTTTCTTATATAGAGCTCACCTATATTACATACCATACACTGGACTGCACCCCAGCAATCTCCGGTCACACCCCCTCCCACTGACCTGCAGGTGTGTCATTTCAATTTCTTTAAACTTGTATAACACATCCCTTCATGACATAAATTGCAACTTATCCACAGTTTAACACCTGCTGTGCATTTCTCATTACTTTATCCTCTACTTAGAATATGGATCCCACAACAGTCCGGCTGTGATATGTGAGGCATGTGAAGGTGATCCTTTGTACATTTAACACTAGGTATCCACCTCAACAATTTTTACATATATGCCTATGTATGACAATATTGACATATCATTTGACATATAATTTTGCATCGATGTTATTAATTATAATTCATAATCTCTTTGCATTGAGGTCCAGGAACCTGCTATTAACCCCCTGGGGTGATATCTTCATTGACAGCATGTGACACATGCATTTCCGACATCTACATAATAGTCCTTGGTTAACATTTACTATCAGCATGATCATATAAACTCTATAACAGGTATCTAATAATCACCGTCTGTCCCCATAGAACTCCATTTGGGTGTTTTTGATATGAACCTTACTTAACACATGTCTTCTTTATTATAGTACATGTCACAATTGACGTATTGTCATTTTTTTCTTTGGCTCACGCCTTGATGTGATTGCATACTGTCATACCAACAGTGGTGAGTGGCACACTGGGCTTCCTGAGATCTCAGTATCAGTTGGACTACCTCTTTCCTTTTGTACTTACTTAACCTGTTTTTTTCATTCTTTCCTGGTTTTTACATTCTTTCCCCTTTTTTCTCTCCTCTGGTCCTTTTTTTTCTCTCCTCTGGTCCTTTTCTTCTCTCTTTTTTTCTTTCAAACATTCCTTTTTCCTCCCCCTATGGTCGGTTTTCCATTTAGATTAACCACTGTCACATGAGCACTAACAATGTGAGTCCCCGATCCAATGCACAGCGTACCCATGCTACTATAAAGTGTACATGTTTTTAAATGTGTTGTACTGTACAAATGGAGGGTGGCTATATCCTCATACCACGAGATTGTATCACAATATGATATGACACGTCTCTACCCTATCTAAGATGTTATTGATGTACTATCATTTTGTTGTTGGAAACTGTATTACATTTTGTCAATCTTGTATATATGATATTGATTTTTGTTTCTGTTATCATGTTCAGATAAAGTCCAGTCTGACGAAGGCCTACAGCCGAAACGTCGACTTATTTGGACGAATCATATCTCATAATTTACAGCACAATTTGATCAATAAAAAAGGAATTTTCCATATGAACAGTCGCATGATTTTTTTTTTTTTCTTTTGGGAGTAATAGTGTGCCGGGGTATTCTTTATATTTGCAACTAACTGACAGGTGCCAGGGTTGGAGCCCTGGTACCTCTGGCTAGGAGGCATACGGAGGCCTTTGTCTGCAGGAGCTGGGATGATGGCTCGGTGGAACCGTGGTGGACCAGGACAGGGTAGTGGCCCGCTGTTACCGACCCGGGGAACCGACTCGGAAATCGGAGCACAAAGGGGGGTACTTAGACCCTGAAGCTAGGTCCAGAAGCTACTGGGGGCTAGGTAATTAACTGATTGCGGCCAGGACTTTAGGTTCTGGCCCACCCAAAGTCCTGACTGAAGACAACAGCCCAACGAGGGGGATAGAAAGCCACCGCCATGGCAGAGAGATCCCACGGGCCAGCGTCTGCAGGCAAAGGGCTCCTTAGGCAACCACAAGCTGGGGAGCGGACTCCTGACGTTGCAAGCGCAGGTAGTCCACCATCACACAAATGGTGCAGGAGAAAGACAGAGACCACCAACCGGGTGGGGGACCAGACTGCAGCCGGCTGCGGGCACCGACCACCATCACCTTGGTTTACCAGAGACTTGTATGTATTGCTAACCGTGAGTACAACAGTGCCCTCCGGCCGCCCATCTCCCTGCACCGTCCAACTCCCCCAATGGGTCCCGGGGCCACCATCCCTACCCACGGAGGGGTTAACAACTTGCTGTGCAACATCTCCCCCTAGTGCGCAGTAACTGCAGCGGTGGTGTCCACCTTCACCACATCCCGTGGGTGGCGTCACAAACTTAAACACGGCTCCGGCCGTACACCTATGTCTCCAAAACACCAACCCCTTTTTGATCGGAGTGACCGCAGGACCCCCGGGTCCGGAGACCCTCGAGCCACCCACTGAAGGTCCGGACCCGAGCAGCTCGGCTGCCGTCGAGCACGGGGCGGCACAGATGCACAAGTATTTGGACATCACCTCATATGATATCCTCATGTGCTTCTCAAAACGAGGACTGTGAGAGGCCAAAAGAAGACATAAATAAAAAGTTAATGAGCTCCTCAGAGTGTCCAAGTGTGGGGTTGCCTGTCTCCTTAGATTTGCCATGGTGGGAGGAAGGAGGATCAGGGTGGGGATTAATTGGTCCATGTCCTCTTGAAAATTGGGACAGGAAGCAAATGTGGTGCCCCTGACCTGGTCAGGCACCACTGAGTACTGCACCCATGCTGGGTCAGTACAACACAGGTAATCCAGAAGGCTGACCGGGGTGTGGACACACAGGCACATAGTAACCAGGTCTCCCACACGTACCTTTGAAGGGATCCCTGGGGAATCCAGGAGGAGGCGTGGCCTTCATCTCCACTCAAAGGGTGTGGTAGAGAGCCTGGTTGCTAAGTTGCGGAGGCAAGCACAGAGGGGAGGGAATAGTGAGTCAGTCAGTTAGTGAAGCTCAGGCAGAGCAGTCGCAAGCAGGAAACCTGGAGGCTGTCACTAGTCAGACATCGCAGGTGCAGTGGTTACTGACGGGGGAGAATGGTCACCTGGTAGTGCCACCCGAAATCCACCCAAGGTTGGAGTGCAAAGGGGTGGCTGAGTACGGGGACTGCCAGGCGAGGACCAGGCCCGAACGGGGTTACAGGTCCCCAGAGCAGGGGTCCATTTAGTTGGCCTGCTTAACCTGCAGGTGGGGGTACTTCATACCTTCCACCAAAACACCACAGAGTCCGGAGCAATGTAGCAACGAGAGGGCCCATAGTTCACAAGAGGCAAGCAGCCGGAGTGACCTGGTCAAGGCTACAAGCAGACGGGCCGAAAAAGGGGAGAACAGGCAGCAGCAACTTTCTTGGGTGACCCCGTAGGACTACAAGTCTAAGTCACCACAAAAACACAAGGGCTAGGAAGGCGATGTCAGTAGCCACCCTCATTATCAGCCTGAAGAAGCCTGGTTCCCCTCCTGGTTCATCACAGCAACGCCCGGGTTACTCACCTCTGCCACCTGAAGTGAGTAAAAATCCTGAAAGACATACTGGCTGTGCGTGTGAGTCATTCTGCAACCTGTGGTTCTACACACCCACATCGGGCCCTGGGGCGAGCCTTACTCTCGGGAGGTCACTACATCTAGCTGCATCCAACATCAGCCCCAGGCGTCCCCCAATCTGCAGTGGCGGTCACCCTCACCGCAATACCGAGAGTGGCGTCATGAATCCTAAAGAAGTCAACTTACCTGTGACAAGAAGGACCCAGGACGCGCTGTCCCTGAAGACCCTGAGACGACCTGAAGGTAACGGGGCCACGGGGCGGCACACAACTTCTAGATAATAAGTGTGTTTGCTGTGCTCCCACAGCAGGCCCAGTTTGCCCTGCTCATGGCCATGGCCTCTGTGTTCATGAGCATTAGCATAACATTCATGTACACATCCCTTACCACAGGTCTTGTGCATTTAAATTATTTACGCAGCTAACAGCGGTAGTATTAGAGTATAGAATACATTTTTCAGCTATCAGCAGCAGCACACTGTCATGTGGAAATTCCTTTAGTTCTTTTAGTATTAAGTGTTGGAACGTCTCGAGATCACTACCTTTATGTGTAGGATAAAATTGGGATTTATGATGGACAGAGACATCCAACGGTTCCACCCCAATCGGATCCATAGGTGAAATGGGGATCTGTGGTTCCACCCTATCAAGTCCTCCCTCCCCAGTAGGATCCATTTTAGCAGCTCTATTATCCATAATAAGAAAATGTCCATGTACAGTTATTTTTTCTAATATACTCATTCAAATCCATAAAGAGACAAAATAAATCAATACGGGCATTAAAATAAAATAGACACTACTGGGTAGGGAGGACTTGATGGGGTGGAACTGCAGATGCCCATTTCACCTATGGATCCAATTGGAGTAGAACCGTTACATGTCCCTGTCCATCATAAATCCCAATTTTATCCTTCCAACACTTAATACAAAAAGAGCAAAGGGAATTTCCACATTCCTTTAAAAAAGATAATCTTACTTCTGAGGAAATATCTGCCTTTGAGACATTACAAAATAATTCTGATATTATTTTAAGAAGTGCTGACCAGGGTGGAGGAGTGGGTATTATGGATAGGGAGTGGTATATTTAGGAGGGAATTAGGATCTTGAGTGACAACAATTATTATTGCCTCATAGAGGAGGATCCCTCCATACAATATTTTTTGTTATACAACGTGTGCAGAATTATTAGGCAACTTGTATTTTAGAGGATTTTTTTTATTAATAATCAACAACTATGGTCTCAATCAACCCAAAAGACTCATAAATATAAAAACTTAATATTTTTGCAAGTTGGAGTGGGGATTTTTTAGATTTGGCTATCTTAAGGGCACGTTACACGCTACGATATACCATACGATATGTCGTCGGGGTCACATCGTAAGTGATGCACATCCGGCATCGTTTGGCATATCGTAGCGTCTGACAGCTACGAGCGTCTGTGAACGAGCAAAAATACTCCCCTTATCGTTGCTCGTTGACACGTCGCTCATTTTCTAAAAATCGTACGTCCGGTTGTATATTGTTCCCGTGGCAGCACACACAGCTCCGTGTGACACCCCGGAAACGATGAACTGCAGCTTACCTGCGTCCCGCCGGCAATGCGGAAGGAAAGAGGTGGGAGGGATGTTTACGTCCCGCTCATCTCCGTTCCTCCGCTACTATTGGCCGGCCGCTGTGTGATATCACTGTGACGACGAACGTCCCTCCCCCTTCAGGAAGAGGATGTTCACCGCCCACAGCAAGGTCGTTCAGAAGATAAGTGCGTGTGACGGGGTTTACCGACTTTGTGCGACACAGGCAAGAAATTGCCCGTGCCGCACAAACAATGGGGGCAGGTGCGATCGCACATGCGATCGCACGATTAATCAACACGTGTAAAGCAGCCTTTAGGAGGATATCTGTTTGTGCAGGTTACTATTATTGTGCAGAATTATTAGATAACTTAATAAAAATCAAATATATTACCATTTCACTTGTTTATTTTAACCAGGTAAACCAATATAACTGCACAAAATTTAGAAATAAACATTTCTGACATGCAAAAACAAACCCCCCAAAAATTAGTGATCAATATAGCCACTTTTCTTTATGATGACACTCAACAGCCTACCATCCATAGATTCTGTCAGTTGCTTGATCTGTTTACGATCAACATTGCGTGCAGTAGCCACCACAGCCTCCCAGACACTATTCCGAGAGGTGTACTGTTTTCCCTCCGTGAAGATCTCACATTCTATGAGGGACCACAGGTTCTCTATGGGGTTCAGTTCAGGTGAAAACAGGGGCCATGTCATTATTACTTAATCTTTTAGACCTTTACGTGCCAGCCACGCTGTGGAGTAGTTGGATGCATGTGATGGAGCATTGTCCTGCATGAAAATCATGTTTTTCTTGAACGATAACGACTTTTTCTTGTACCACTGCTTGAAGAAGTTGTCTTTCAGAAAATGGCAGTAGGTCTGGGAGTTGAGCTTCACTCCATCCTCAACCTGAAAAGGTCCCACAAGTTCATCTTTGATGATACCAGCCCATACCAGTACCCCACCTCCACCTTGCTGGTGTCTGAGTCGGAGTAGAGATCTCTGCCCTTTACTGATCCAGCCTCTGGCCCATCCATCTGACTCATCAAGAGTCACTCTCATTTCATCAGTCCATAAAACCTTTGAAAAATCAGTCTTAAGGTATCTCTTGACCCAGTCTTGACGTTTTATCTTATGTTTCTTGTTCCAACGTGGTCGTTTTTCAGCCTTCCTTACCTTGGCCATGTCCCTGAGTATGGCACACCTTGTGATTTTTGATACTCCAGTAACGTTGCAGCTCTGACATATGGCCAAACTGGTGGCAAATGGCATCTTGGCAGCTTCACGCTTGATTTTCCTCAATTCATGGGCAGTTATTTTGCGCCTTTTTTGCCCAACACTTTTCCTGCAACCCTGTTGGCTATTTTTCATGAAATGCTTGATTGTTTGGTGATCACACTTCTAAAGTTTGGCAATTTCAAGACTGCTGCATCCCTCTGCAAGACATCTCACAATTTTTGACTTTTCAGAGCCCGTCAAATTTCTCTTCTGACCCATTTTGCCAAAGGAAAGGAAGTTGCCTAATAATTAAGCACACCTTATATAGCGTGTTGATGTCATTACACCACAACCCTCCTCATTACAGAGATGCACATCACCTGATTTACTTAATTGATAGTTGGCTCTCAAGCCTATACAGCTTGTAGTAGGACAACATGTATAAAAAGTATCATGTGATCAAAATACTCATTTGCCTAATAATTCTGCACACAGTGTAGTTAACCACCTTCTAAACAAAAAAGAAAATAGATTTTTAAACATCAAATGGTTCTCTACTCCTTATTTTTACTTTTTACCAAAAGTACACATGATTATTAAACATTCCCCTGGTCACCCTATTATTTCCGGTGTTAAATCCATTACCTCTAATTTATCACATTATGTGGATTTGTTTTTGCAGAAATATGTATCCAATTTAGATTCCCATCTAAGGGATTCCTCCCATTTTATAGAGACCATACATGGGGCTCCCTTGGATTATGATTATATTTTCTTTACCCTTGATGTCAATTCACTGTACTCAAACATACCCCATTATTTAGGACTTCAGGCTGTAGAATACTATCTCTCAACTGATACCAGTCTTCCGGAATCTCAAAAGTTGTTTATTTTGGATAAAATTTCTTTTATTTTAAATCACAATTATTTTATGTTTCAGGGTGCGCCGTATTGGCAGATGAGTGGCTGTGCGATGGGGACGCGATTCGCACCCAGTTATGCCAAACTCTTTATGTGACGTTTCAAGTCCGTCTTCATCACCTGGTCCTCGCTGTCGATGGGGTGCATCTTACTTTACTGGAGATTTATTGATAATTTATTTTTTGTTTGGCATGGTACACTAGATGAAATTAATGTATTTCATAATGAGCTTAATCAAAATTCCTGGGGGCATTAGTTCACCTCTACTATCTCTGCTACAAGCATCCAATTCCTAGATCTCATGATATCAAAGGGTAAAGAGGGGGGAATATTACTTCCACTTTCTTTAAGAAAGTGGACGTTAATAGTTACCTTGATTTTCATAATAGTCATCTTCCTGTTTGGATCCGTAAGTACGGACAGTACTAGAGGGTCCGTAAAAATTGTACATAGGATACTGACTTTTACCAAGAATCCCAAACCCTAAAAAAGAGATTTTTGAATAAAGGATATCTCAAAAAACTCCTTAAAGATGCTTTAAAAAAAACTAAATCTCTTAGCCAACAAGATTGGATAAAATTAAGGCCAATCAATATATAAATCTCTCAAATACTAATCGATTTCATTGTAGTCTAGTGACCACATTCAGTAATTCTTATCTTAATGTTAAAAAATTCATCCAAAAATATTGGTTTTTGATAAAAAATGATTCCGTTCTAGGTGAAAATTTGCCAAATAATGCATCAATTATTTTTAGAAAAAAACACAATCGTAAAAGTTTGGTGGTTCCTAAATCCAGACAGACTATTCCTAATTGTGCTGGAACAAATGACGGTCCATCTACTCACACTAAATCCTTGGGAACCTTTAGATGCAGGAATAGAAAATGTTTGTGTTGTGGGCTAATTTAACATGGTGTCAATACCTTTACTTCAAAAACTACACGTACTGTATATAAAATCCATCAGACATTAAATTGTCTGTCATCTTACGTAATTTACCTACTGGAGTGCAAATGTGGATATGCAAATGCAATATGTGGGTCGTACGATACAACCAGTTCATTGTAGGATGACTAAAAATCGCCATAATATTCGTCATGGCATAGTAACCCACAATTTGTCCAAGCATTTTATTTGGAACATCAAAAAAAACCGGAGGAATTAAAACTTATCATTCTAGAACAAATTGCGGATGATACTAATAGATATGGTAGACTCATCAGGAGGGAATATTTTTGGATTTTTAAGATAGGGACCTTGATCTCTGAGGGGCTTAACGTATGTGTTGAGAATAATAGTTAATACTCTGTCCATTTGTCTCATCCTCTTGTAGTTCATTTCAATTGGCCAGTCACGTTATTTTAGCTATTATATCATATAGGTTGCTATTTATTAATTACTAGAAGTTGGCCCGATTCTAACGCATCGGGTATTCTAGAATTTATTGTGTAGTTACTGTATGATTTTTGTTATATATATATATATATATATATATATAGATGTCTGTAGTTGCCAAGTATTTGTGTAGTGCGCTGTAAATGTTCTGGGTGTTGTCTGGGTGGGGGGGTGAGAGCGGTGTTGTTTGTGTGTTACGTTGTTTGTAGAGCGCTGTGTGTCTGCAGCGTTGTGTGTGTGTGTGTGTGGTGCTGTGTATTGCGTTATGTGTGTTGTGTTGTTTGTGGAGCGCTGTGTGTCTGCAGCGTTGTGTGTGTTTGGTGCTGTGTGTGTTGCGCGGTTTGTGTGGGTGTGTGTGTGTTTTGGGGGAGGTATGTTTTGTGCAGTGTGTGTGTGTGTGTGTGTTGGTGGAGTAGTTATCGTGGGCGGAGGAGGGGACGCTGCACTCTCCCACTGCTCGGGTCCGGCTGCCGCTGCTGCTGCGGCCTCTGTTGCTCGGTGGCTCGAGCGATGGGCCGGGTCCCGGGGACTCGAGCGGCGCTCCTCGCCCGTGAGTGAAAAGGGGTTTGGTTTTGGGGAGTTATTGTCCGTGACGCCACCCACGGTTGTGATGATTGTTAGGACACTACTGCTGCTCTGTATGGGGATCCCGGGAGCGGTGACAGGGAGCAGCTTTGTTGTTATTTCTCCCCTCCGTGGGTAGGGGGTTGGTTGTCCCGGGGCCCGGTGATGGGGTAGGGGTGGGTGGCAGGCCGGGTGCGGGGCCTGGTGAGGTGCAGGGTCGCGGGGGCAGCGCTGTGCCGTACAGCACGGTGGTACTCACTCAGCCTGAGACGTTGACACAGTTCTCGGTAAAACACACGGCTGGAAAGACGGTTCCCACGGACGGTTGCTGTTGCTTTTCCCCGGTAGTTAACGGTGACTGTCTCTTTCCCTGCACCTAGTACTTCAGTTGGTTGCGATGGGTTCCCACCGGTAACCCGCTCCCCGACTTGGATATGGGCCGGAGGAGCCTCTCTTTGCCTGCAGGCGCTGGCCCTGAGAAACTGGTGCCTTGGCGGTGGCGGTGTCTCTCTCATACGGTTGGACTGTTGCCTTCAATCGGGACTTAGTTGTTTGGAGACCCGGGGGTCCCCTTCACTGACGGATTTGGCAAATTCACGGCGACTCCAAGCCTTGCCGGGATCCGAAAGGTCCCTGCCAATGGTGCTGGCTTCTCCTTGTGTACCGGTCCGGTACCGCCAGGCCACCACCCGTCCATGGTCCTTACGGCACCTCCGATAGGCCTCTCCTGCAGACGGTCACCGCCGTCTGCCATCCTTGCTGTCTCTGTCTGGGGCACACACCCGGACGCTCTCAGGCTCTTTAGCTCTCACTTTTCTCCTCTCACTTGCTCCTCTACCACTCAAATCTAACTTCATCTGCCTGGTTTTCCCGCCTTCAGGACTGTGAACTCCTCGGTGGGCGGAGCCAACCGCCTGGACCACCCCCTGGTGTGGACATCAGCCCCTGGAGGAAGGCAACAAGGATTTCTGGTCTAGCTTAGGTGTACCTAACCGGGGTGTAGGGTGTGGTGATGTCATTACCTGTGACCCCTGGCTTGTCCAGGGTGTCACATTCCCCCTTAGCAAAATGCAGACCGTCCGCGGGCTTCCCGTCCAACACCGGTTTTATTTATTTTTTTTTTTTTTAAACTGTAAAAGATAAAAACACATACAAGTATAGTAACATCATCCCACAACGGGAGGCACTTTTCTTAAACGTTGCAAACGGTTTCAAACGGTTACGGCTTCCGCTCTCACCCACCCAAGTAATCTGGCCCTGATGCTGCCCCTAAGAAAACAGGCAGCACCCCTTGACCCCAGTCCTGCACCAAGTTACCCGAGCGGGATCTGTCCTTTCCAGGGGACCCACGTCCATGGGGAGCCCCTGGAACCCCCAGAGGGTAGCCACCGGTTCCGGTGGTGGCTGGGCCCCAGCCTGCTCCACTGCGGGCCCTCCCTCCAATCTGCCTTTCCGGAGGCGGTAACGGTAAGCTGCAACAAAACATTTTTTTTTACATTCCACAAGTTTGTGGTTGCCCTGCAAGTTCACGGGCTTGTCCGTAAGGAGTCCCTTATGCAACTTTAAACGGTCCCGACGGGGACAACGGTGCCGGCAACGACCGGTTCCAAATCAGCAGGCTAATCAGGTTAACTTCGGTTAATCATTTTCATCTTCATTTTCAAAAACTCTAAACTGCACACTGGTGGTCCCAACGGGGACGGTGTAACGGCACCCCGCGGCCTTTACTCTGACTCTTCTGTGTCTGCTGGGTTCTCTGCCACCAGCATATCAAACATGCAGTGACAGGCTTGCTGTGACATGGGCGCCCGGTATCCATTCCCACCATTACGCGCGGTGTAATAAACTACCGGTTCCCCCACATAGCGGAGACGCTCACTTGCCTCCTCACCTTCAGGGGTGAGTTCAGTACCAGAGCCGGAGTCGCCGGAGTCACCATCACTTGCATCTGCGTCAGGCGGGTTGCCGCCAGCTGCCGCAGCCTCCTGGCCTCCAGCATCCAGCACATCAGATCCTTCTGCAGTAGCACAGGGCAGCGGGTCAGGCGAGTTTACACTGAGGCGCCCCATAAATAACGGCAAGGGTGATGCATAGGTCGAGACTAGGCCGGGCCCCTCAGCCGCAGCGGCCGGTCCTGGTAGGACATAGGGACGTGGGTCACCAGTCGACTCTGTTACATCTGTTCCCCTCCCGTACATCGGGGCAGTTGCAATCAGCATCTCCACCTCATTTGTCCACTGCTCCATCATCTGGAAGATCTGATCCTGTTGATGTTGGTGGAACGCAATCACCCGGGCCTTCATCCATGCCACGGTCCCGGGCTCGGGGTCTGGCGCAATCACTGCTGGGACTTCTGGCACATTTTTGTTAAGGGGCCGCGGTCCTAGCGGTTCCCCCGGGAGTAATTCAGGGACGTCTTGGGCGTCTGCAGCCGGTTGGTCCGCCGGGGCGGATTGGCAGGGTATCGCTACCGGTTGGTCAGGTAGCGGGCCTAGTAGCGGAGCGGCAGCAGCTAACACGGGTAGCGGGGAGAGAGGCAGGGTGAGCGGAGGCAGGCCGGGCTCCTCAGCTTCAATGGCCTATCCCTCGGGAATACAGGGGCGTGGGTCTCTTACCCACTCCTCCAAATCCTCTTCCACCTCGCGTCTCCGCATAGCAGCCACTACGTCCGCCATGTCGGTCTCCCACTCCTCTAGGAGGAGCTGCATATGGGCTTGCAGACGGTTATTCAACGGGGCAGTCCGGTCTCTCAGCCACATCGCCGTGCCGGGTGCAGGAGCGTCCTCGTTGGCGGTCGGACTGTGCATCTTGGCAATCGAGCCTTCCAGGAACCCAGTATTGCTGCAGAGTCCTGGCGTTTCTGCTTTTATAGCCGCGGCTACATGCGACCAGTCGACGTTTCGTCCCCCTTAGCCTCTTTCCGGCTCCTCCTCTATCGGGGCAGGATTTTTGGCCTTCGCGCCTCCACTACTCGAGGGGACGCTCGAGCGGGAACTTTTCGCGACAAAGATGGTGGCTTCTGAAATTTTCTGGCCTGACACCTCGGGCGGTAACAAGGCACACCTCTACCAGACGGCAGAGCGGTAAGATCCTGTTCGTGACGCCAAGTTGTCGCGGGCGGAGGAGGGGACGCTGCGCTCTCCCACTGGTCGGGTCCGGCTGCCGCTGCTGCTGCGGCCTCTGCTGCTCGGTGGCTCGAGCGATGGGCCGGATCCCGGGGATTCGAGCGGCGCTCCTCGCCCGTGAGTGAAAAGGGGTTTGGTTTTGGGGAGTTATTGTCCGTGACGCCACCCACGGTTGTGGTGATTGTGTGGACACCACCGCTGCTCTGTATGGGGATCCCGGGAGCGGTGACAGGGAGCAGCTTTGTTGTTATTTCTCCCCTCCATGGGTAGGGGGTTGGTTGTCCCGGGGCCCGGTGATGGGGTAGGGGTGGGTGGCAGGCCGGGTGCGGGGCCTGGTGAGGTGCAGGGTCGCGGGGGCAGCGCTGTGCCGTACGGCACGGTGGTACTCACTCAGCCTGAGACGTTGACACAGTTCTCGATAAAACACACGGTTGAAAAGACGGTTCCCACGGACGGTTGCTGTTGCTTTTCCCCGGTAGTGAACGGTGACTGTCTCTTTCCCTGCACCTAGTACTTCAGTTGGTTGCGATGGGTTCCCACCGGTAACCCGCTCCCCGACTTGGATATGGGCCGGAGTAGCCTCTCTTTGCCTGCAGGCGCTGGCCCTGAGAAACTGGTGCCTTGGTGGTGGCGGTGTCTCTCTCATACGGTTGGACTGTTGCCTTCAATCGGGACTTAGTTGTTTGGAGACCCGGGGGTCCCCTTCACTGACGGATTCGGCAAATTCACGGCGACTCCAAGCCTTGCCGGGATCCGAAAGGCCCCTGCCAATGGTGCTGGCTTCTCCTTGTGTACCGGTCCGGTACCGCCGGGCCACCACCCATCCACGGTCCTTACGGCACCTCCGATAGGCCTCTCCTGCAGATGGTCACCGCCGTCTGCCAACCTTGCTGTCTCTGTCCGGGGCACACACCCGGACGCTCTCAGGCTCTTTAGCTCTCACTTTTCTCCTCTCACTTGCTCCTCTACCACTCAACTCTAACTTCATCTGCCTGGTTTTCCCGCCTTCAGGACTGTGAACTCCTCGGTGGGCGGAGCCAACCGCCTGGACCACCCCCTGGTGTGGACATCAGCCCCTGGAGGAAGGCAACAAGGATTTCTGGTCTAGCTTAGGTGTACCTAACCGGGGTGTAGGGTGTGGTGATGTCATTACCTGTGTCCCCTGGCTTGTCCAGGGCGTCACATAGTCCTGGAGGGAGAGGAGTATAATAGGAGGAATAGTCCTGGAGGGAGAGGAGTATAATAGTAGGAATACTCCTGGGGGGAGAGGAGGATAATAGGAGGAGTAGTCCTGGGGGGAGAGAAGTCTAATAGGAGGAGTATTCCTGGGGGGTGGGGGGAGAAGAATAATAGGAGGAGTAGACCTGGGGAAGAGGAGGATAATAGGAGGAGTAGTCCTGTGGGGAGAGCAGGATAATAGGAGGAGTAGTCCTGGGGAGAAAGGAGGATAATAGGAGGAGTAGTCCTGGGGGTGAGGAGTCTAATAGGAGGAGTAGTCCTGGGGGGAGAGGAGGATAATAGGAGTAGTCGTTCTGGGGGTGAGGAGTTTAATAGGAGGAGTAGTCCTGGGGGGAGAGAAGAATAATAGTAGTCCTGGGGGGAGAGGAGGATAATAGTAGGAGTAGTCCTGGGGAGAAAGGAGGATAATAGGAGGAGGAGTCCTGAGGTGAGAGGAGTATAAAAGGAGGAGTAGTCCTGGGGGGAGAGGAGTATAATAGGAGGAGTAGTCCTGGGGGGAGAGAAGAATAATAGGAGGAGTAGTCCTGGGGGGAGAGGAGGATAATAGGAGTAGACCTGGGGGGAGAGGAGTCTAATAGGAGGAGTATTCCTTGGGGGGAGAGAAGAATAATAGGAGGAGTAGTCCTGGGGGGAGAGGAGGATAATGGGAGGAGTATTCCTGGGGGGAGAGAAGAATAATAGGAGGAGTAGTCCTGGGGGGAGAGGAGGATAATAGGAGGAGTAGTCCTGGGGGGAGAGGAGTCTAATAGGAGGAGTATTCCTGGGGGGAGAGAAGAATAATTGGAGGAGTAGTCCTGGGGGGAGAGGAGGATAATAGGAGGAGTAGTCCTTGGGGGAGAGGAGGATAATAGGAGGAGTAGTCCAGGGGAGAAAGGAGGATAATAGGAGGAGTAGTCCTGGGGTGAGAGGAGTATAATAGGAGGAGTAGTCCTGGGGGGAGAGCAGGATAATAGGATCAGTAATCCTTGGGGGGAGAGGAGGATAATAATAGGAGGAGTAGTCCTGGAGGTGAGGAGTATAATAGGAGGAGTAGACCTGGGGGGAGAGGAGGATAATAGGAGGAGTAGACCTGGAGGGAGAGGAGTATAATAGGAGGAGTAGTCCTGGAGGTGAGGAGTATAATAGGAGGAGTAGTCCTTGGGGAGAGAGGAGGATAATAGGAGAAGTCGTCCTGGGGAAGGGGAGTAAAATAGGAGGAATAGTCCTGGAGGAGAGGTGTCTGATAGGTGGAGTAGTCCTGGGGGGAGGTGTATAGGTGCCCAATGTGTGTGACGGGTGTGGCCGAGCGGGGCAGACATGGCCAAGCGGGGAGGCGTGGCCGAGCGTGTGGGGGCGTGGCTGAAGGGGGCAGAGTGTGGGGGGGCATGGCCGAGGGGGGGCAGAGTGTGGGGTGGTGTGGCCGAGGGGGGGCAGAGTGTGAGGGGCGTGGCCGAGGGGGCAGAGTGTGGGGGCGTGGCCGAGGGGGTAGAGTGTGGGGGGGGCGAGCGGAGCAGAGGCCGAGCGGGGGGCATGGCCGAGCGTGGGGGCGTGGCCGAGGGGGCAACTATGCAAAGCGGTTTCCATAGTTACCTGATGTGTATCATTGTTATCAGCGTACGTGTGCCGGGAGTCGGGGTATGCTAGTAAGCATGGTACACATCAGGTAAGTATTCAAAGAGACAGTGCTGGGTCACTTGTTGGTCTCCTGCTGTGCAGCACGCATCAGCGTGTGACAGCGGGAGACCAACGATCTGAATGGGCAGGGAGCTGGCATACGCTGGTAACCATGCTACACAATATTACCCGATGTGTACCATGGTTACCAGAGTACCCTGCCCCCCGCATGCACGGGAGCCCACACCAGCGTATGCCGGCAACCCCAGCAATGCGAAGGTATGTGTCGGCTGGGGGTACAGCACTCACCTGGGAGTCGGGGCTCCGTGTCGATTCGGGGAATACATGCGGGGGCGGGGCCAGAGCGAGCGTGCAATGCGTGAGGGGGGCGGGGCGTGGCTGAGTTGCCAATGCGTGCAGGGGGCCGGGGCAAGAGGCCAATCCGTGTGGGGGCGGAGCTTGGGCGAGCGGCCAATCCGTGCAGGGGAGCGGAGCCGAGGCGAGCGGCCAATGAGACGCTTGTCACGGTAACGACAGAATTTTGGAGCAAGACAGACAGACAGACATACAGAATAAGGCAATTATATATATATATATAGATTTTATTATACATGTCTTATATCAATTGATGCCAATTATTGTTTGTGGATATTTGCATACAATTGTTTGATCCAATCAAAGTATAATTGGTCAGTGCGTATGGGTATACATGTGCCGACCCTTTGTGGTTATTTAGGCTATGTGCGCACGTTGCGTAAATACATGCAGTTACGCTGCGCTTTGTAGCGCAGCGTAACTGCATGCGTCCTGCGTCCCCTGCACAGTCTATGGAGATTGTGCAGGGGTCGTGCGCACGTGGCGCTGCGTTCTAAGAAGTGACATGTCACTTCTTCCGTGCGCTTTGCCGGCAGCTCCTGCTCTGTCTATGGCAGGAGCTGCAGGCAGAGCGCATGGAATCGGCTTTTTTTTTTTTTCTCTACGGACATTTTCTGCAGCGATTTGAAGCGCACGTGTGCTCTTCAGATCGCTGCAGAAATTTCTGCAGGGCTTGTACGCAACGTGCGCACATAGCCTTACACCTGAGGAAATGGACATTTGTATTGTGGGTCTCAGAAATGCGTTGTGTGTTCATTTTTCATATACTTTTCAGAATAAACCTTTGTTTTTTTATTGGTCCATAGCGCCTCTGTTAAAGGCTCTATTTTTTAATCCCTTGAAATATATATAACCGTACATACTAAATGAACAATTTGCTCAAATTGTGTGTGTGTGTCCATCAGCCAATGAAAGGCGAGTCTCTGAAGATTGGAATCTACGTTCTTAGACTTACCACTTCTTTCACATAGATTCTGACTGCCCTGTGTTGGAAGTGTATCCAAATATACTTGTGGCAAATGAAAAAAAAAAAACCATGGCAAAGCAATTATAATTGAAGTTTTGTATATAAAACGAGAGCACTTCATTATTGTATCAAGTGGAATAAGACATTTAAACAAGTTAGAGTATTATAGAAAATGGTGCTGATCCACTAAGTAGTTATTAGGTTTAAATACCAGCAAGATCTAGTAAATACACAATGTAATGTTTTCAAGAAACTCAATATTCTAATCTCAGAAAATTCTATTTATATGCAAATCAAGTGCACTCAAGTACATTTGTACATATATTGCAAAAGGCCAATTTACAGATTACATATTTGAACCCAGGAAACTGTTCATTCAGGTGTATGTCAATTAATCTAGGGCACTAAAAGAAAATAAAGCAATCTGATTTTGTGAGATATGCAGGAGTGTTCAGTTTTTATGATTCACCTTTAAACTAATGTTTATGTCTATTAGAAATAAATAAATCATAGCATGAGAAATACTGTAATAATTGCTAAATATTAGAGATGAGTAGAATGTCTGAAATTGAATTGATCGGATTCAACAAACTTTCCCCCAAAATTCAATTAGCATTAAATATATTTGACGTTAATTGCAATACTAAGATGCCTTTTTTATCCTGTAAAATACATTTACGTGTCCTAAGAGTGTATCAAACCCCATTTGAGACTGTCTTAGGCCCGTTTCACACGTCAGTGAAAAACAGTGACATTTTTCACTGGCGTGTAAAACACGCACATGTCTCTGCGTGTGCCGTGATTCACAGCACACGTGGGTTGTCTAAGTGCAATCCGGGCTCCGTTCTCCATGGCCCGTGATTGCACTTAGAAAACAACTCACCTGTGCGCGCTCCCGCTGTCCATGGTGCTGATCGCTCCCGCGGTGCAGCATCCGGCCGGCGGTGACCCCCGCAGCAGCTGCTTCCGGGTCGGCTGTGTCGTGCATAATGAATATGCGCGACAATAATGAGCCGGCTCAGAAGCAGCAGGGAGAACGGGCTGCAGAGGACATCGCTGGACGCCGGGTGAATTAAAATGTTTTTTATTTTAAAAGCACGTTTTTTTCTGGCACGTGTTTCACGGACCACACCACTGCATGGTCCGTGGAACATCAGTGATGCCAGAAAAAAATGGACATGTCTCCGTGCGGCAATCACGCACACGCGGGTACGCCGCACGGAGACACGTGCAGTGAAAAATCACTGACGTGTGAGCAGAGCCATTCATTATAATGGGTCTGCGTATGTCAGTGATTCTGGTACGTTTTAAAAAAAGCAAAAACGTCCCAGAATCACTGACGTGTGAAAGGGGCCTAACAATGCAGGATCACATTTTCTGTGAAAACAAGCCTTGGACACAGGTTTTTGTTTTAGTTGCAAAATTAGCACTAAGGGGTTTTATACAGACCTCCCCCTTATTTATCTTCACAAGACTTCAAGAAATATTGTGCATATCAACTTCATGAGCAGAAACTTAAATACATTTCACCAGCATGAATGGTGGAACTAAAAAGAGATATATACAGATTATGTTAAAATATATAACTTATTTTCAACATTTAATAAAATCTGAGTTAAAAAAAAAAATGCCCCAGAAGAAGCTACAGGTGAAATGGCATAGGGGTGTGGGCAACAGCAGGCTTTGTTTGTTTCCCTTTAGGGTACAGTTCACTTGTGCATAATTTCCGATTCAAGAGCATCGGAAGTGATATGCTAATGACCCTCTGCTGCGAGCGTCAGCCGAGGGCCTTGCAACTGTGATCCGATCCAGCGATCGCAGCACATGTGCGGAGAAGAGGGAGGGACTTTCTCCCCATCTCCTCCCCGGCCTGTCTCTGTGTATATTGCACTGTGGTCTGATGACATGTGAGTGCAGTGTGATGTTTCACGCGCTCCCATAGACTTGTATGGAGGTGCGTGAGCCAAGAGTGGTTGCAACACGCAGCATTCTGCAATTCATCCCGCATGCAGCTATGGCATGAGAAACAACAGTTGTCAAAAAGAGGGCACCACCTAGTGGGATCACCTAGGTACAAAACCTATGTAGCACAAGTTTAAAGAGAAAGTGTACCTAATACATGGGATCACCACGAACAAAATGAGAGAAGAATAATTTGGCAAAAAGTGTAAATTTTATTTCAACAATGTTTCTCCAGAATAAAAAAAGAAGAAACCATACAATGTACAGAAATGCAAATTTAAAACATTTAAAAGAGCCAAAACTGGCACAACAGAGTAACCCGCTCACAAAACAATGAATGCTCAAATGTGTCCTCTTATTAGACTGCTTTAGCCGGTCAAAACAAGAGGATATTTTAGATATAAATATATATAAACTTACATGTTATTGGTGGGAGTAGAATAGCAATGGAATTGACAAAGATAAATCAAAACAGTCACTGTCACAAAATCACTCTTGAGATTACCAAACAATAATGGATTCACCTGACCCAAACTGGGGGATAAGTACTCAGCCAGATCTCAAGGGCCCTTGAGAAAGCCACTGCGGGTGGCGAGATGTGTGGGACTGTAGAACACCACAGGCTCAATCTTCTCATTATTATGCTGTCCTCTTTTGGAGCTCCAGGGTGTCTCCTCCTTTTACTACAGAGATCTGGCTGAGTATATTCCTAGGCTATAGCAATTCACCTTTAATTGTTTCAGGTTACAATCCTGTGTAGGATGTATTTACACCCAAGCTTGGGCTCTGTTTTCAGGTCATTACATGGTCTTGGAGGAGCCCACACAGCAGCTAGGATTTTTGCATGTCTGCACCCTCTCCACTTATCCTCCAGTTTGGGTCAGGTCAATCCATTATTGTTTGGTAATCTCAATAATAATAACATATAATAAAGTTTTATTTTTATAGCGCCAACATATTCCGCAGCGCTTTACAATTCAGAGGAGACATGTACAGATAATTTGAGACAATACAAAAACAAAATTAAGATACCAGGAGGAGTGAGGGCCCTGCTCGTAAGCTTACAGTCTATGAGGAAATAGGGGAGACACAAAAGGTGAATGGGGGAGGGGCGGGGGGAAGAGAAAAGCTTGTCATATATGGTCCAGCCATCGATTTAATATGGTATTCAAAAAAACCTGCATGGACCGGTCACTAGCCAGAATTTATACAGGTACAGGGGACAAGAATTGGAAGTAATTTTTTTATTATGTAGGGCACAAAGGGACTAGATTAGATCAGGGTAGTGAGTTGATAGGCTAGTCTAAAGAAATGCGTTTTTAGGGCCCGCTTAAAGGTGTGGATGTTAGGAATTAATCAGATTGCTCTTGGTAGTGTGTTCCAGAGTATTGGTGCAGCTCGTGAGAAATCTTAAAGATGGGAGTGAGAGGTTCGAATTGTTGAGGATGTCAGTCTTAGGTCATTAGCAGAGCGGAGGGCACGGGTGGGATGATAGACAGAGATGAGGGAGGAGATGTAGGGTGGTACGGAACCGTGAAGAGCTTTGTGAGTGACAGTGATAAGTTTATGTTGGATTCTGTAGCGGATAGGCAACCAGTGCAATGACTGGCAAAGAGCAGAGGCATCAGTGAAGCGGTTGCAGAGGAATATGATACTGGCTGCGGCATTCAGAATGGATTGGAGAGGGGAAAGTTTAGTAACAGGGAGGGAGAACAATTAATAGAGTAACGCATTATAGGTGTTATAGGGTGGCATAACAGTGACACAGATGGAATCAGTCCATAAAATGGAACTGTGAGGCTTGCCCATCTAGGCACTAACACATAATACCTCTTATTCACGCTACCAGGGATGCTTGCAGGACTTGCGTCTCCAGTCACTGGTGTTTCAGTTTAGCCACCAGGTCTAACCTTCTCAGGAACATAAGTTTCTCCTAATGCTGATCGTTCCCTTCTGATTTCCTTAACATTTTATGTGCCTGCAATGAGGCAACCTTCCCCAATGTTACGGGGAATGTACAGATGGAACAGAGGCTCTTAGGCTGACCCTAAGACTGGGGCCCCTGCGCTGTCCCTTATCTCGAAGGTAGGCTCGATGGTAGCCAGGCTCAAGCCTCCAGTGTGACCCTGTCTTCTGTCCGAGCCCTGCTACTACCCCCCCCCACCACCCTGGGAGTCGGTCGGAAACCCAGTAACCAAAACCCCACAAATAAGCCCAAACAAGGGTAAACAGAAACTCACGTATACAGCACTTAAACACAAAGGAGAGACAGTATGTGAACTGGGGAGTAAAGCAAAAGGAGTAGGAAATAAACACACAACTGGAGGATTCACACAACACATGAAACCGCAACTTGTAGATCACCACATGACAGGATAACCACAGGAATCAGGAAATAAAGCTATATCCAGCACTCAACCCTAGTCTCCAGAGCCTTATAATCGGTGAGGGCAGCTGGTGATTATCAGCCTGAGCTCCCGGCAGATGATCACAAGCCAGTATGGATTAACTCCTGCTTTACTGGAGAGCAGTGAAGTCAGAATAAGCCGACGCCCAAGACAGGCTATGCAACGAAGTGATCCCAGGCTGTTTGTCAAACTCTGCAGGGTGAACAGAGTCCGACGCTGCTATGTCACCCAACGAGTGCAATGCTTAACACCGCACAACACTCAGGTGAGCTTGCTAAGCCGCTTGTACCTCCCATACCGGAGCAGGGGTTTGAGTGGTGAGTCTCACTACCAAATACTTCTCACCACTCCAATGAATTCCTGCCCAAAACTACCTGTAAATAAATATCTCAGCAACTAACTTGCTGAACCGAAAAGCACTACTCAGCTTTTAGTATCTTGCCCAGCTTATCTTTTTGATAAATAGCTCAGCATCTATGCTGCTGAACCGAAAAGTGCTACTCAGCTTTTAGTATCTTGCCCAGCTTAACTTTTTTGGGTAAGATATACTCCATCTAGTATCACTCCTGTCGGTTGCCTACAATAGGAAAATCTAATAGCTAACCCCCTTCACCATCACCAAATTTAGAGATAAAGCTTTCCCACAGAGATTATGGGGCAGTCTCAGGCATCAACATGTAGTGTGCTGATTCATAGGCAGGCTAGCAATGGTTAATCTCTGCTAGTCTGCCTGTTAATCTCTTTTTGTCACATGTTGTGGGGAAGTCAGTCACATCTGCTTTGCTCCTATTTTTGCTAGCTGAATCCTTTCACCTATGCCAGTTATAGTTTATCTTAGTTGGTCTGGTGAGGTATAGTACTCAGACTATCTGGTGGGTCTAGTACTTATTGCATTGTGGAACTTACCTCAGTTGTCTTTTGTAGCTACGTAGCTACTTTCCTGCTATTGGTTTCCTCCTGAGTCTTTTATTGTCTAATCCTGTGAGTGTGTGTGTGTGTGTGAGTGTGTGTGTGTGTGTCTGTGTGTGTGTGTGTGTGTGTGTGTGCAGTGTGTCAGAGATTTGGTTTAAATATTTTAAGTTGTCTGTCTTTTTCTGTTGTTAATATCACACTCCTGTCCCATACTTACCTGGTAGGCGACGAGTATCAGATAAGATCTGGTCAGAAACAGGGCCAGGAATGGGACTCAGGCATCTCTAACAATCTCTGGTAAGGTCTGACTGTGTGACATCTCACCAGTGACCTACCAGCGACTTACCTGCGATCCCTATCAGGTCGCATCGTTTTCGGGATCGCTGGTAAGTCATTGTGTGTGACTGGGTCTTAAAAGGGACAGCATAGAAGCCCCTAGTGTTTGTTTTCCAACACACATTATGAGAAGAGATGATAGAGGGGAAAACCTAGGAAATATGCAGTAAACAAGTAAGGGCATTATTCCTCTTGTGAACACATATAACGGTATTCTGAACAGACACATGAAATAACAGGCACTTTTAACCTTTAATTTTTCAATGTTTTACTTTACAGTTAAGTCTAATATGATACAGATATTTTCATTTTGCTGTTAAAAAGTTGAAGCAAAAAAAAAAATGCGGTTATACTGAGAAAACCATTTAATACCACTTGCTTTATTTTATGTAAGTGCACAAAGTAGTTTTATTAAATGTACAGTTAGGTCCAGAAATATTTGGACAGTGACACAAGTTTTGTTATTTTAGCTGTTTACAAAAACATGTTCAGAAATACAATTATATATATAATATGGGCTGAAAGTGCACACTCCCAGCTGCAATATGAGAGTTTTCACATCCAAATCGGAGAAAGGGTTTAGGAATCATAGCTCTGTAATGCATAGCCTCCTCTTTTTCAAGGGACCAAAAGTAATTGGACAAGGGACTCTAAGGGCTGCAATTAACTCTGAAGGCGTCTCTCTTGTTAACCTGTAATCAATGAAGTAGTTAAAAGGTCTGGGGTTGATTACAGGTGTGTAGTTTTGCATTTGGAAGCTGTTGCTGTGACCAGACAACATGCGGTCTAAAGAACTCTCAATTGAGGTGAAGCAGAACATCCTGAGGCTGAAAAAAAAGAAAAAATCCATCAGAGAGATAGCAGACATGCTTGGAGTAGCAAAATCAACAGTCGGGTACATTCTGAGAAAAAAGGAATTGACTGGTGAGCTTGGGAACTCAAAAAGGCCTGGGCGTCCACGGATGACAACAGTGGTGGATGATCGCCGCATACTTTCTTTGGGAAGAAGAACCCGTTCACAACATCAACTGAAGTCCAGAACACTCTCAGTGAAGTAGGTGTATCTGTCTCTAAGTCAACAGTAAAGAGAAGACTCCATGAAAGTAAATACAAAGGGTTCACATCTAGATGCAAACCATTCATCAATTCCAAAAATAGACAGGCCAGAGTTAAATTTGCTGAAAAACACCTCATGAAGCCAGCTCAGTTCTGGAAAAGTATTCTATGGACAGATGAGACAAAGATCAACCTGCACCAGAATGATGGGAAGAAAAAAGTTTGGAGAAGAAAGGGAACGGCACATGATCCAAGGCACACCACATCCTCTGTAAAACATGGTGGAGGCAACGTGATGGCATGGGCATGCATGGCTTTCAATGGCACTGGGTCACTTGTCTTTATTGATGACATAACAGCAGACAAGAGTAGCCGGATGAATTCTGAAGTGTACCGGGATATACTTTCAGCCCAGATTCAGCCAAATGCCGCAAAGTTGATCGGACGGCGCTTCATAGTACAGATGGACAATGACCCCAAGCATACAGCCAAAGCTACCCAGGAGTTTATGAGTGCAAAAAAGTGGAACATTCTGCAATGGCCAAGTCAATCACCAGATCTTAACCCAATTGAGCATGCATTTCACTTGCTCAAATCCAGACTTAAGACGGAAATACCCACAAACATGCAAGACCTGAAGGCTGCGACTGTAAAGGCCTGGCAAAGCATTAAGAAGGAGTAAACCCAGCGTTTGGTGATGTCCATGGGTTCCAGACTTAAAGCAGTGATTGCCTCCAAAGGATTCGCAACAAAATATTGAAAATAAAAATTTTTTTTGGGTTTGGTTTATTTGTCCAATTACTTTTAACCTCCTAAAATGTGGAGTGTTTGTAAAGAAATGTGTACAATTCCTACAATTTCTATCAGATATTTTTGTTCAAACCTTCAAATTAAACGTTACAATCTGCACTTGAATTGTGTTGTAGAGGTTTCATTTCAAATCCAATGTGGTGGCATGCAGAGCCCAACTCGCGAAAATTGTGTCACTGTCCAAATATTTCTGGACCTAACTGTATTGCACAGTAAATTGAGTAAATTGCCTGCTCCTTAGAGATGTGTGTACGGTCATGCTGTACTTGCTCAATTGTACAGTGTGTATTGCTTCCTATTGTTGAATATGGTCTCTGACAACCTGAATGTCATCGCTGCCGTTTTGTTACAATGTTGGCCTTTGGTGCTTTTCTTTGACTGTAGCATTACCTACCCATCCCCTGCACTTCTTAATTGTTAAGCTTTGTTATCCTGATTGCTTTGTCTCTTTAGGCCTTTGACACCTTTGCTCATCATGGCATCATAGTGCATATTGTGATGCAACGACAACATGAAGGGTGTCGCTCTAGGTGTAGGTGTCGCGGGCGGAGGAGGGGACGCTGCGCTCTCCCACTGCTCGGGTCCGGCTGCCACCGCTGCTGCGGCCGCTGCTGCTGCTCGGTGGTGGCTCGAGCGGTGGGCCGGATCCCGGGGACTCGAGCGGCGCTCCTCGCCCGTGAGTGAAAAGGGGGATGATTGGTTGTGGGGGTTTTGATTATGGATATTGTCCGAGACGCCACCCACGGTTGTGGTGATTTTGGTGACACCACCGCTGCTCTAGATGGGGATCCCGGGAGCAGTGACAGGGAGCAGCTTTGATGTTAGTTCTCCCCTACGTGGGTAGGGGGTTGGTTGTCCCGGGGCCCAGTGATGGGGTAGGGGTGATGGCAGGCGGGTTGCGGGGCCTGGTGAGGTGCAGGGTCACAGGGGCAGAGCTGTGCCGTATGGCACGGGGGTACTCACTCAGCCTGAGATGATGACACAGTTCTCGGTAAAACACACGGCTGGATGGACGGGTCCCCCAGACGGCTGCGGTTGTTTCTTCCCCGTAGGTTAGTGATGACTGTCTCTCCCTACACCTATGTGCTATGTTGATTCCAATGGGTTACCACCGGTAACCCGCTCCCCGACTTGGATGTGGGCTGGAGGAGCCCCTTTTGCCCGTAGGCGCTGGCCCTGGGAAACGGTTGCCCTTGGCGGTGGCGGTGTCTCCCCTCCACGGTTGGACAGTTGCCTTCTGTCGGGACTTGACTGTCTGGAAACCCAGGAGGTCCCCTTCACTAACGGATTCGGCATATTCACGGCGACTCCAAGCCTTGCCGGGGTCCGAAAAGCCCCTGACAATGGTGCTGGCTTCTCCTTGTGTACCGGTCCGGTACCGCCGGGCCACCGCCCGTCCACGGTTATTACGGCAAACTCCGATAGGCCACTTCTGCAGACGGTCACCACCGTCTGCCAACCTTGCTGCTCCGTCCGGGCCACACACCCCGACTCACTTCAGTCTGCTCTCTTGCCACTTCACTACTCCTCACTTTCCCTCCTTCCACTTTCACTGTCCAAACTCAACTCTTCACTCCTTCACTTCCCTAGTTTAACTGAACTTCCTTTTCCTGCCTCCAGGACTGTGAACTCCTCGGTGGGTGGAGACCAACCGCCTGGCTCCACCCCCTGGTGTGGACATCAGTCCCTGGAGGAGGCACCAAGGGTTTTGTGTCTGGCTTAGATGTGCCTAACCGTGGTGTAGGGTGTGGTGGTGTAGTTACCTGTGGCCCCTGGCTTGTCCAGGGCGCCACATTCCCCCTTAGCAAAATGCAGACCGTCCGCGGGCTGCCCGTCCATCACCGGTTTTATTTTCACCAACTGAAAAATATAAAAAACGGTAACAGACATACAAGTATAATAACATCTTCCCACATCGGGAGGTACTCTTACTTAAACGTTGCAACGGTAAACAGTTACGGCTTCCGCTCTCTCCCACCCAAGCAACCTGGCCCTGATGCTGCCCCTAAGCAAACAGGCAGCACCCCTTGACCCCAGTCCTGCACAAGTTGCCCGAGCGGGTTCTGTCCTTTTCAGGGGACCCACGTCCATGGGGAGCCCCTGAAACCCCCAGAGGATTGCCACCGGTTCCGGTGGTAGCTGGGTCCCAGCCTGCTCCACTGCGGGCACTTCCTCCAATCTGCCTCTCCGGAGGCGGTAACGGTGGGAGCTGTAACAAAATAATTATTTACAGGCCACAAGTTTGTGGTTGCCTTGCAAGTTCTCAGGCATGCTCATAGTAGTTTCTATGTAAAGTGGTGAAGGAGCGGTCCAAACGGGGACCAACTGCCGGCTACGACCGGTTCCAAATCAAGGTTTGTCAATCAGGTAACTTTCCAGCAATTATTCATTTTCAGTTTCAAACTTTAAAACTTTTAACACACACAGTTTTCTTGTGGTCCCAACGGGGACAGTGAAAACGGCATTCCGCTGCCTTTATGGTGCACCTTCGTCCTCCCCACCCGGCTCTGGGTGGAAGAACACGGGCACCAGACCCTCCAGCGCATAGCAGGCGCGGCGAGGAAGGGCCGCCTGATACCCGTTATTTCCACTCCGGGGGATGTAATTGGCCTCCATGTCATGCAGAGTGACAAATCCTTCATCTTCTTCCGAAACGGACTCAGTGTCAGGCCCGGAATCACTATCGTCCGTCCCTGCGCCAGGCGGGTTGCCGCCAGCTGCCGCAGCTTCCGTGCTCGCCACTCTCTCGGCCACTGTTACGAAGGGGTGTACGCCCGACGGGCCAGACGTAACGCGGTGCACGGGCAAGGAGGACGGAGGCGGCATGAGGGCCAGGGGCAGACCGGGTCCCTCAGCCGCAACGGCCGGTCCCTCGGGGACACAGGGGCGTGGGTCACTCACCAGCTCCTCCATCATGGCCTCCATTCCATACACCCGTGCGACTGTAGCTACCTCCTCCACCTCCGCAGTCCACTGCTCTATAAGCCTACAGATCTGGCTCCGGTAGTGTCGGCAGATCCCTGCCGTTCGGGCCCTCAGCCATGCCGCTGTCCCGGGCATCGGCTCGGTAGCCTCCGCATAGCTAGGTGGAGCGGACATTCTTTGCAAGAGTCAGCGGATCGTGGGGTTCCGGCGTCCCTATCCTTACAGCCAGGAGCTACATGTGGCCAGACGCCATTTCGTCCTCCTTAGCCTCTTTCCGGCTCCTCCTCTACAGGGGCGGGGTTTTGGCCTTTGCGCCTCCACTACTCGAGGAGACGCTCGAGCGGGAACTTTTCGCGCCAAAGATGGCGGCTTCTGAAATTTTTCGGCCGGACACCTCCGGCGGTAACAAGGCGCACCTTTACCAGACGGCAGAGCGGTAAGATCCTGTTCGTGACGCCAAATTGTCGCGGGCAGAGGAGGGGACGCTGCGCTCTCCCACTGCTCGGGTCCGGCTGCCGCTGCTGCTGCGGCCGCTGCTGCTGCTCGGTGGTGGCTCGAGCGGTGGGCCAGATCCCGGGGACTCGAGCGGCGCTCCTCGCCCGTGAGTGAAAAGGGGGATGATTGGTTGTCGGGGTTTTGATTATGGATATTGTCCGTGACGCCACCCACGGTTGTGGTGATTTTGGTGACTCCACCGCTGCTCTAAACGGGGATCCCGGGAGCGGTGACAGGGAGCAGCTTTGATGTTAGTTCTCCCCTCCGTGGGTAGGGGGTTGGTTGTCCCGGGGACCGGTGATGGGGTAGTGGTGATGGCAGGCGGGTTGCGGGGCCTGGTGAGGTGCAGGGTCGCAGGGGCAGCGCTGTGCCGTACGGCACGGGGGTACTCACTCAGCCTGAGACGATGACACAGTTCTCGGTAAAACACACGGCTGGATGGACGGGTCCCCCAGACGGCTGCGGTTGTTTCTTCCCCGTAGGTTAGTGATGACTGTCTCTCCCTGCACCTATGTTCTATGTTGATTCCGATGGGTTCCCACCGGTAACCCGCTCCCCGACTTGGATGTGGGCCGGTGGAGCCCATTTTACCCGCAGGCGCTGGCCCTGGGAAACGGTTGCCCTTGGCGGTGGCGGTGTCTCCCCTTCACGGTTGGACGGTTGCCTTCTGTCGGGACTTGACTGTTTGGAAACCCAGGAGGTCCCCTTCACTAACGGATTCGGCAAATTCACGGCGACTCCTAGCCTTGCCGGGGTCCGAAAAGCCCCTGCCAATGGTGCTGGCTTCTCCTTGTGTACCGGTCCGGTACCGCCGGGCCACCGCCCGTCCACGGTCCTTACGGCAAACTCCGATAGGCCACTCCTGCAGACGGTCACCACCGTCTGCCAACCTTGCTGCTCCGTCCGGGCCACACACCCGGACTCACTTCAGTCTGCTCTCTTACCACTTCACTACTCCTCACTTTCCCTCCTTCCACTTTCACTGTCCAAACTCAACTCTTCACTCCTTCACTTCCCTAGCTTAACTGAACTTCCTTTTCCTGCCTCCAGGACTGTGAACTCCTCGGTGGGTGGAGACCAACCGCATGGCTCCACCCCCTGGTGTGGACATCAGCCCCTGGAGGAGGCAACAAGGGTTTTGTGTCTGGCTTAGATGTGCCTAACCGGGGTGTAGGGTGTGGTGATGTAGTTACCTGTGGCCCCTGGCTTGTCCAGGGCGCCACATTGGCAGCTCCTCATGGGATTACGATAGCATAGAATACAGAAACATCATGGGGCTAAAAGCACAAAAAGCCATGGCCCTGATTGAAGGTAGGACAAAGAGTATGTAGTCAATAGGTGAAGGTAAAAAAAAAAAAGTGCTAAGGACTGAATGGCATGCTGAAGGAATGGCAGGAAAGGGTAGCATCCTTTTGCCAACCCTACACAGTTTAGCCAACTGGAGGCCAGCTAGCTGCCATTCTGCTATATGTTCATGAGTATCATTGCAAATAATCCATATTCTTGAGAATTGTACACTGGTGAGCAAAAGGGTAACAAGATTTTTAACTTTTGACTTTCAGGCTCTGTAGCTTCAAACCTTTTTCATAACTGCTCCTCAATTTGAACCAGTGACATTTTGCTTGAGCATCAACCTAATAACACACTCAGCTATTAGGGATCTGAGAACAAGTTGTAATTTGTTGTATACAGAAAGAAAAAGATTGTTCCACCACCAGGAGTAAAACAGTATCAATGCAGTAACATAACAAAAATCTGCATAACTAATCATATGCTAAATAGTTGCAAGTGATATTTGTGTATGGGATATGATTGTATATAATATGAAGGTAGTCTCCCGTTTGAACTGTAATGAATGGTGAGATATGGAGCCTGAAAGTCAAAAGATTAAAACATTGTTACCCTTTTGCTCATCAGTGTACGTAGCCTAAAAAGTCTAAAACTGCAGTGTGTGTTTAAATAGACTGCTGTTTACCATCTGTTGACACCTAGGCAGGTACGTTGAGGTCATTTAGACATTAAAAAGGCTGTATTTGTCTTACAGAGCTCAAAATGGGTTATACTGTACAATGTATGTGTTTTCAAGGTATTTTTTTGTTTGGGAGAGTTCCGCAAACTTGACAAATTCAAATTTCAAATGATCCATCAGTCTGTAGTATACATTGTCAAACACTGCATAGATAATAATAAGAATTAGGATACAGTGGTTGCCATTTTGTTAAAGGTTCAATTACACAAGCAGATAATCTTTTAAAGATGAACAATGTGATTGTAACTAGAAAATGATTTCAGACAAGTGTTTATATAGGATGAGAGCCCTGAATGAAATGGCGGAATAGCAATTGTTACATCTAACATTTTGCCCTCTGCTCACACAAACTGATAATCTGGTGTATTTGTGATCAACATTCAAATCCCATTTGTGATATTATTTCTCTTGAATGCATGACTTCATAAAGTCTTGTACAAACATTTCCATTTATACTGTATAAAGAATCTAAACAGCATCACTAATTACGAACATGTATGGAATCCAAATGTGAATATGTACTTGTTCCAAGTGCTACTGAGCTATTTATTGCCTTGGATCATCATCAACCCTATTTAGGTTATGAACTTATACTCTTCCCTTTTGCCAGTCAAATTGTTGATTGCGCAATCTCCATGTACATTATACAATTTTTGAAATTTAAAAGAGAATTTTTTTCGCTCAAACTATTTCATGCATGATGAACAATCATTTTTGGACACATCAGTCATTCAACCCATTCATACTACGCAATAATCATGAACAATGAATGGTTCATTAACAATGGAATATTGACTTTTTCCGTCCAGTGTAAATGCAGCTTTAGATGCAGAAAGCAGATTTTAAAGGGTCTAGAAGAGATAAAGATGGTTACAAAGGAGTGGACATCACATTCCAGGAATTTGAGATAAAAAGATTAGACAGAAAAAAAGAATAATATGTAAAGGTAAATCAAGTCATCTTAAGGATCTGTTTACATAGATATAGCGCCGGAAAAAAACGATAGTCATTTGGTGAACTTTTTACAATCAGCAGATATATGGATACCTGTTTACACAGGCAGACCAAAGTACAGTAAATGATGTGCACTGAGCGATCTACACTAGAGTGCTCAGATGGCATAGGCTGCCATGGGTCTTGGCAGTGCAAGCCCTGTTTACATGCTATGAATAGTGATGAATGAACGCGAAAATGCTCGGGTGCTTATTACTCAAATCTGTTCAGGTGCACAACTCGAGTAATGAGTATAATGGAAGTGAAAGGAAAACTTTAGCATTTTTCCAGAATAACTGGGGCAGGGAAATTGCTGAAATTAATGGAACAAGTACTGAAATTGAATGGAAACAGCATGGGGAAGATGCCTGGACACATCTTTGACTCCAAGGTTGCTGCTGGGAGCAATCTTGTCAGAGTATTACGCCACTTCTACAGAATGAAAGTAAAACATACAAAACCGAAGATCAAATGGATTTTACAGCAAAAAAGGTTAGGAAACATTCTTTCCTGTTAAAAGACATATATATGTCAGGGCCAGGCGGTCGGGCAGACCCAGGAGGTGGATCCACTGGGCCGAACTCTAAGATGGTGGTAAGGAGTCCGGTAGCTGAAGCACTATGGGCAGCAGAACAGTCCGTGCACGTGAGTGTAACGGAGAAGTCCCTGGGACCACGGAGTCACAGATGGTAGTCCGGGTGACGTAGCTCAGGTTCGGAAGCCGAGATGATGTCAGGCGGGGTCCGGAACCTTTGGAGCGAGATGACGGGTCACCGCAGGGATCCGAGATGGTACGGACTGTCAGATGGCAGACGGACAGCGTGCGGGGTTCGGGATTCAGCAGGACCGGATGCCGAGGCAGGATCAGCTCTAGAAGAGAGATACGTGAGTATGGCAAGGAGATACAAGGAGACCTGACTCCTAGCTTGGAAAACACGAAGATCAGGCCCCGCCCCCTTGGACAATAAACCCTTATATACCCTGTACCTGTTTAGCTTCATTTCCTGTTAATGGACGCTGGCCCTTTAAGAAAGGGTCAGTGACCGCGCGCGCGCCCTAATGCGCATGCGCGCCGCCCGGGTGCCAGAAGCCAGGGAAGGAAGCTGAGAGGAGGACGCAGGGGAGCCGGCCAGGGCCTGGGAAGCCGTCGGACGCCGGGATCGGAGGCCAGGGACCCTGGGAAGGACGGGCACCGGAGGCTGGAGAGCGGGGAGCGTGGCAGGTGAGCCGGGGAGCGGGGCTGAGGACCCGGGGAGCGGAGCAGAGGACCCGGGGAGGGGAGCCGAGGACCCGGGGAGCGTGACAGTACCCCCCCCCACGCCCCCCTCCCCGCAACCGGGACATGAAGGCACGGATCAGAGGAGTGCCCACGTTCTCCCTGGGCTCCCAGGACCTATCCTCAGGACCATACCCCTCCCAGTCCACCAGGAAGAACTGTCGGCCTCGAACAGTCTTCATGGCCACGATATCCCTTACCGCATAGATGTCGTCCTCAGCAATAGGAGGAGGAGCCGGACTGGCAGCAGCGGAGAAGGGACCAAGGAAAACCGGCTTGAGCAGAGAGACGTGGAAGGAGTTGGGAATCCGCATCGTGGCCGGAAGCCTCAGTTTGTAGGAGACCTCATTGATCTTGCTGAGGACCTTAAACGGCCCGATGTAGCGAGGACCCAGCTTGTAAGAAGGTATCTTCAATCGGATGTACTGGGAAGCAAGCCAGACCAGGTCACCAGGAGAGAAACACGGAGGGTCCAGGCGCCTCTTGTCGGCGTGTTTCTTCATCCGCTGGGAAGCGCGCCCAAGGGACGCCTTGACAGAGTCCCAAATGGTAGCGAAGTCACGGGCTACAGTATCAGCAGCAGGGACATCCGAAGAAGGGGATATAGGCAACGGGACGGAGGGCTGAAGTCCGTAAACGACATGGAAGGGAGATTTGGAGGACGAATCACTGATGTGGTGGTTATGGGAGAATTCAGCCCAAGGCAGAAGCGTGGACCAGTCGTCGTGATGGGCGTTGACATAGTGACGTAAGAAGGAGGTCAAGATTTGATTGACCCTCTCCACTTGGCCATTAGACTGAGGATGGTAAGCAGAAGAAAAGTCCAGAGTCACTCCCAGATGTTTGCAGAGCGCCCTCCAGAAGCGGGAGGTGAACTGAGTTCCCCTGTCGGACACGATGTGGGATGGAAAGCCATGCAAGCGGAAGATGTGATGTATATAGGCTTCCGCGAGTTCCTGAGCAGAGGGCAGTCCGGCCATAGGGACGAAGTGAGCCATTTTGGAGAACCGATCCACCACGACCCATATGACTGTGTGCCCGGAGGATAATGGCAAGTCCGTAATAAAGTCCATCGCTATGTGTTGCCATGGAACTGAGGGTATAGGCAGAGGCAGAAGACGGCCATATGGCAGGTGCTTGGGCGTCTTGTTCCTGGCACAAGAGGAGCAGGCAGAGACAAAAGCAGCGACGTCCGTGCGAAGGGATGGCCACCAGTAATGGCGTACAATCGCACCCCATGTTCTCTTCTGACCTGCATGACCGGCTGTTTTTGAGGCATGACCCCAGTGTAAGACTTTTTGCCTGTCGGTCTCAGAGACATAGGTCTTCCCGGGCGGTATCTGGGCCAGGGTGACAGGAGCCACCGGAATAATCTTGCTAGGAGAGATGATAGGTTGGGTACTCTCCTCCTCCTGCTCCATGGGCATGAGAGACCTAGACAGGGCATCAGCGCGTACATTCTTGTCCGCGGGTCGGAAATGGAGCTGGAAATCAAACCTGGCAAAGAATAAGGACCACCTGGCTTGCCGTGGGTTCAGTCGCTGAGCGGACCGAAGGTATTCCAGGTTCTTGTGGTCCGTGTAGATAATCACGGGGTACACTGCTCCTTCCAGAAGGTAGCGCCACTCCTCCAGAGCCAGTTTGACCGCCAATAGTTCTCGGTCACCGATGGTGTAATTACGTTCAGGCGCTGAGAAGCTCTTGGAGAAGAAACCGCAAGTCACCATCTTCCCGGAGGAGGACTTCTGCAGGAGCACTGCTCCGGCTCCTGAGGAGGAGGCATCCACCTCCAAGGTGAACTGGCGGTTTAACTCCGGTCGGTGGAGTACAGGAGAGGAGGCAAATGCTCGCTTCAGAGAGCAAAACGCGGCGTCGGCCGCAGGTGACCAGTCCTTTGGATTAGCCTCCTTCTTGGTCAAGGCGGAGAGAGGAGCAGTCAGGGCAGAGAAGTGAGGGATAAACTGGCGGTAGTAGTTGGCGAATCCCAGGAACCGTTGGATTGCCTTCAGTCCAGAAGGGGGAGGCCAGTTGAGAATGGAGGAGACCTTCTTTGGATCCATCTGCAGCCCTGTACCCGAGATGATGTATCCCAGGAAAGGAAGAGAAGACTGCTCAAAGACACACTTCTCATATTTGGCGTAGAGACGATTCTCTCTCAGTCTTTGTAGAACCAGCTGTACGTTCTCTCTGTGGGTCTGGAGGTCCGGAGAGAAGACAAGGATGTCATCCAGATAAACTACTACACAGATGTAGAGGAGGTCCCGGAAAATGTCGTTCACCAATTCTTGGAATACGGCAGGAGCGTTACACAGACCGAAGGGCATTACGCAGTATTCATAGTGCCCATCGCGAGTATTAAACGCGGTCTTCCATTCGTCCCCAGAGCGGATACGAACTAGGTTGTAGGCACCCCGAAGATCCAGTTTGGTGAACACACGGGCTCCTCTGAGCCGGTCGAACAATTCGGGGATGAGCGGCAGAGGGTACTTGTTTTTTATGGTGATCTGATTCAAACCCCGGTAGTCAATGCATGGGCGTAGGTCACCCTCTTTCTTCTTAACGAAGAAGAAGCCTGCTCCTGCAGGAGAGGAGGATCTCCGGATGAATCCCCTTGCCAGGCTTTCTGTGATGTAGGTAGACATGGCCCTGGTTTCGGCTGGAGACAACGGATATATCCGTCCTCGAGGTGGTGTTGTTCCTGGGAGCAGGTCGATGGCGCAATCGTAGGGACGGTGTGGCGGAAGTACCTCAGACTCCTTCTTGTCAAAAACGTCTGCGTAGGACCAATAGGCCGAGGGCAGTTCCGGTAGGTTCTCTGGAACCGGAGGTCGTCGGATGGGTTGTATGGACTTCAGACACCTCTCATGACAGGCAGAGCCCCATCGGGTGATTTCGCCAGTACCCCAGCTGACTGATGGTTCGTGTGTCCACAACCAGGGGAGGCCCAGCAGGATTTGATGGGACATGTGTGGAAGGACGTAGAGAGCGATGTTCTCGGTGTGCAGGGCACCGATACGCAGTTCGACCGGCCTGGTGACCCAGGAGATGGTATCAGCGAGGGGTCTCCCATCCACAGAGGCAATCACTAGGGGCTTATCGAGTAGAGTAACAGGCAACTGGTACTTGTCCACCGTGGCCTGCTGGATGAAATTGCCTGCTGCTCCAGAGTCGAGGTATGCCTCAGCCGTGAAGCGCGTCTCTCCCGCTGACACTTGCACGGTCCACATAACCGGGTCTGAGAGAGTCCCAGCACCTAGGGTGGCCTCTCCTACCAACCCTAGGCTTTGGAGTTTCCCGGCCTTTCCGGACAGGAGCGTAGGAGATGTGTGCCCTCTCCGCAGTAAAAGCAGAGACCTTTGGCGAGCCGCTCTGCTCGACGTTGTTCAGACCGCCGTACTCGGTCAATCTGCATGGGCTCGTGGACGGGAATCCCAGCTGTCGATGACTGAGGTACGGAGGGCTTCTGTGGAGGAGAGGAATGCCGTACCGGACGTCTCTCACGAGATAGCTCTTTGGAGCGCTCCTGAAAACGAATGTCCACTCGAGTTGCTAGGGCAATCAGGGCATCTAGGGTGGAGGGCACGTCACGACCCGCCAACTCGTCTTTGATGCGACTCGAGAGTCCTTCCCAGAAGGCGGCTGTTAGGGCCTCATTATTCCACCCGAGTTCTGAAGCCAAAGTGCGGAAACGGATGGCATATTGGCCTACCGTCAGTGTTCCTTGACGTAAGCGGAGAAGGGATGAAGCAGACGCAGAGGCGCGTCCCGGCTCGTCGAAGGTGCTGCGAAAGGCCTGCAGGAACTCTTGAAGGTCCTTGGTCATAGGGTCCTCCTTCTCCCACAAGGGATTCATCCACGCCAGTGCCTCGCCCTCTAGGTGAGACATGATGAAGGCGACCTTGGCTTGGTCGGAGGCAAACAAATGTGGCAGCTGCGTGAAATGAAGGGAGCATTGGTTTATGAAGCCCCTGCAGGTCTTGGGATCTCCGGCATAACGAGGTGGTGAAGCCAAACGGAGTCGGGAAGCATCCGAAGAGGCTGCCACGGGTGCGGGAGCCGTGGATTGACTAGTGGAGGCCCGGAATGTTGAAGGCGTAACTGCCGCTTGTAACGTGTACAGGCGGGTGTCCACGGAAGTCATAAAGTTCAGCATGCGGGTCTGGACTTCACGCTGGCGTTGGAGTTCCTCTTGCAAGGCCGCTAGTGCTGCAGCGGGATCCATGGCCTGATCTTACTGTCAGGGCCAGGCGGTCGGGCAGACCCAGGAGGTGGATCCACTGGGCCGAACTCTAAGATGGTGGTAAGGAGTCCGGTAGCTGAAGCACTATGGGCAGCAGAACAGTCCGTGCACGTGAGTGTAACGGAGAAGTCCCTGGGACCACGGAGTCACAGATGGTAGTCCGGGTGACGTAGCTCAGGTTCGGAAGCCGAGATGATGTCAGGCGGGGTCCGGAACCTTTGGAGCGAGATGACGGGTCACCGCAGGGATCCGAGATGGTACGGACTGTCAGATGGCAGACGGACAGCGTGCGGGGTTCGGGATTCAGCAGGACCGGATGCCGAGGCAGGATCAGCTCTAGAAGAGAGATACGTGAGTATGGCAAGGAGATACAAGGAGACCTGACTCCTAGCTTGGAAAACACGAAGATCAGGCCCCGCCCCCTTGGACAATAAACCCTTATATACCCTGTACCTGTTTAGCTTCATTTCCTGTTAATGGACGCTGGCCCTTTAAGAAAGGGTCAGTGACCGCGCGCGCGCCCCTAATGCGCATGCGCGCCGCCCGGGTGCCAGAAGCCAGGGAAGGAAGCTGAGAGGAGGACGCAGGGGAGCCGGCCAGGGCCTGGGAAGCCGTCGGACGCCGGGATCGGAGGCCAGGGACCCTGGGAAGGACGGGCACCGGAGGCTGGAGAGCGGGGAGCGTGGCAGGTGAGCCGGGGAGCGGGGCTGAGGACCCGGGGAGTGGAGCAGAGGACCCGGGGAGGGGAGCCGAGGACCCGGGGAGCGTGACAATATATATTGTGAGACTGTGACCGGGGTTATCTATGACGGCCGGTATGTCTCGCCCCGGTTGTGCTCACTCCATGATAGAAAGTAAATCCACTCTAGGGTTAATGCTGTTTCCCTACAGGCTGAAGGAAGGGTTAAATGGAAACAGGAACAAGGGCAGGTGTGCCGGGTGTGAGGGAGTGAACAGAACTCCCTGAGTTCTCTGCTGGAGAGGCACATGTATATTGTTGTGGACTTTTTGTTTGGACATTAAACCGTGTGCTGTGAACCTTAATGCCTGGATCCCGTGTCTTCTGCTGCGCAGCCGACCACGCTACCTCACATATGGTGGAGAATGCGGGCATGCCAGCCCGGTGAGGTGTAGCTTCCATTTCTGGTGACCCGGTAGCACATGTCCTGGATTCAAACGGCTATACTACAGCCCAAACCCGGCAACGGCATGGAGGACACACTAAAGCAGCTGGGTCAGGCTACTGCACAGCAACAACAGATGAATACACACCTGATCCGGACGTTGGATCATCATCAGCAACAGCACCAGCAATCCTTGAAATTGCAGGAACAGAGGCACCAAGAACAGATGGTCCTCCTGGCCAAGTCGATCCGTGCCGGACCGGCAGCAACAACCCCTGGACCGGGTGACGACGGCAGCGTCCGGAAAGCGGTGAGACAAGCGTTGCAAAAGATGACCCCGGGGGATGATGTGGAAGCGTTCCTGGCGGTGTTTGAGCGGGTGGCCGAGCGGGAAAAGCTGCCGACCCCCCAGTGGGCTGAGGTATTGTCGCCCTATCTGACGGGGAAACCCCAAAAAGCATACCTGGACCTCTGTACCGAGGATGCCATTGACTATGTGACCCTGAAAGCCGAAATACTGGCTCGGTTGGGGGTGAATACCTATGTACGGGCTCAGCGGGTAAATCAGTGGTTCTATGAGGAAGCCAAACCCGTACGCTCCCAGGCCTATGACTTGTTGCATCTTGTAAAAAAGTGGTTGCAGCCTGACACTCTGAGCCCGGCGCAAATGGTGGAAAGGGTAGTAGTTGATCGCTTTGTGTGCACTTTACCCGTCACCGTTCAACGGTGGGTAGGACAGGGTGACCCGAGTACCCTCGACCAATTAGTGTCCCTGGTAGAGCGGCATGTGGCTACGCAGGACTTGATATGGGACACTGAGACTTTGCGTACCGCCCGTCGGTCCGGCCCCTCCAAGCCTAGGGCCAAGGACCCACCGCTGACAACGGTGCAGGAGTCCCCTACCGTCCCGTCTGAGGAAGCGCCCGCCGTTCCTGAGGTCCGGAAGGTTCTGTACCCTAAACGACAACCCGTCAAGGGGGTTTCCTTCCCTATTAGATATTGGCGGTGCCAGCGGGTGGGACATATGGAAGCCCAGTGTCCACTCACCACAGAGCCCATGGATTGTGGGGTTACCCAGCGGGGTTCAATGTATGCTCAGGTGGTGTGTACCGCTGACCTGGTCTCCCCAGAGATGGAGCCCCACTTGTGCCAAATACAGGTGAATGGATGTCCGGTTACAGGATTGTTGGATTCCGGAAGCTTAGTGACCCTTGTGCGATCCACCTTGAGGGCTAAAATAAAGGCCACAGGACATACCGTGGGGGTGGTTTGCATACATGGGGACCGCCGAGACTATCCCACGGGGATTGTCACCATCACAGCACCTTGCGGTCAGGTGCAACATGAGGTGGGACTTCTTAACACTCTTCCTTATGACGTGATCCTAGGAAGGGATCTGCCCTATTTTTGGACTTTATGGAGGGGACCCCCTAAGTCCCCTCAGATATTGGACAGTCCGGGACCTGAGCCCTACAATCCTGAATCCGGGACGCCTGCCGTAGGGGTCACCATGATAGGGACAGAGTGTGAACCCGATAGGTCACCCCTAGAGGTATTGGCAGGAGAGGCTGAGACGGTCGAGCCCATCCCGGAGTTGGAGGCGTCCCCGGATACGTTTGGGACAGCCCAACTCCAGGACCCTACATTAATACATGCCCGGAGTCGGGTGACAGTAGTTGACGGGGTGGCACAGCTGCCCGGTGCCCAGGTAAGGTACCCCCATTTCGCTCTTAAGCAAGATTTACTCTACCGGGTAGATGAAATACGGGGCGTGCGGGTAGAGCAGTTGGTGGTGCCCCAGCCGTATCGCCGGCGGGTCCTCGACTTGGCTCATAAACACCTGATGAGTGGCCACCTAGGGGTCAAGAAAACGCAGGAGCGAATATTGCAAAGGTTCTATTGGCCCGGGGTCTTTGGGGAGGTAAATTGGTTCTGCGAAACCTGCCCGGAGTGTCAGCTTACCGCACCCCTGACCCATTTTCGCAGTCCGTTGGTACCGTTACCCATTATAGAAGTCCCTTTTGAATGGATAGGGATGGATCTGGTGGGGCCCCTCGTAAAGTCCGCTCGAGGGCACCAACACATCCTAGTGATCGTTGACTATGCCACCCGGTATCCCGAGGCGATACCTCTCAGACATACTGCAGCAAAGCTTATAGCTCGGGAGTTGTTTGCTGTGTTCTGCCGGGTGGGGTTGCCCAAGGAGATCCTTACGGATCAGGGGACCCCATTCATGTCTAAAGTAACCAAAGAGCTATGCCGGCTACTCCAGATCAAGCAGTTGCGTACGTCCGTGGATCATCCTCAGACGGATGGGTTAGTAGAACGATTCAATAAAACCCTGAAAACCATGCTCAAAAGGGTGATCTCCAAAGACAGGAAAGACTGGGATATGATGCTTCCCTATTTGATGTTTGCCATACGAGAGGTGCCACAGGCATCCACGGGGTTTTCGCCTTTTGAATTGTTATACGGGCGACATCCCCGGGGATTGTTGGACCTGGCAAAGGAAACATGGGAGCAAGAGCCCACCCCCCATAAAAGTGTGATTGAACACATTTTGGGTATGCAGAACCGCATAAGCGCGGTCATGCCAATTGTGAAGGAGCATTTACAGGAGGCTCAGGCCGCGCAAAGTGGCCGCTACAATAGACAAGCCACCGTGCGGACCTTTAAACCCAGGGATCGGGTGTTGGTATTAATCCCCACGGCGGAGAGTAAATTCCTGGCTCAGTGGCAAGGCCCCTACGAGATAAAGGAAAGAGTCGGGGTGGTTAACTATAAAGTATTGCAGCCCGGTAGACGGAAACCTGAACAAATATACCATGTCAACCTAATAAAACCTTGGCAGGAACGGGAGAGCCTGATGGTTGATTTTCCCCCATCTCCCTCCTCTTCGGGTCGTTCACATCCGGCTCCAGCGACCTTCGGAGAGGACGAACCGGAAGTAAGGATTGGAAAAGCCCTCACCAAGACTCAGAGGCGAGAGGCCAGACGGTTGGTTCAGCAGAACCCCGATGTCTTCTCCGAGCTGCCCGGTAGGACCAGTCTGATACGACATGATATTGTCACCGAGCCCCACCTGAAGGTACGCCTGAAGTCATACCGGGTACCGGAGGCTCGACGACAAGCCATATCGGAGGAAGTAAAGACAATGTTACGCCTGGGGGTCATCGAAAAATCCCGGAGTGAATGGGCTAGTCCGATTGTCCTAATACCAAAACCCGATGGCTCCTTAAGGTTCTGCAATGACTTTAGGAGATTGAACGAAATATCCAAGTTCGATCTCTACCCCATGCCCCGGGTGGATGAGCTGATTGATAGGCTGGGACAGGCGCGATATTTTACCACGCTCGACCTGACCAAGGGGTACTGGCAGGTGCCACTGACGGAGTCCGCCAAGGAGAAAACCGCTTTTGTTACGCCGGAGGGTCTCTTCCACTATGTTGTCTTGCCTTTTGGGTTACATGGCGCTCCGGCCACGTTCCAGAGGTTGATGGACTTAGTGCTGGAACCCCACCAGGCGTATGCATCAGCGTACCTTGATGACATCATTATTTACAGCTCTGATTGGCAGACCCACTTGGAACAGGTACAAGCGGTGGTGGACGCGCTTCGAACAGCCGGAATGACAGCCAATCCCAAGAAATGTGCGTTGGGACTCACGGAAGCCCGCTACTTGGGCTACGTAATAGGCCAAGGAGTGATTAAGCCCCAAATTAACAAGGTTGAGGTGATCCAGAAGTGGCCTAGACCCCTGACCACGAAGCAGGTTAGGGCATTCCTGGGTATCGTGGGGTACTACAGGAGGTTTGTAAAGGATTTTGCGGGACTATCAGCCCCCTTGACGGACCTTCTCAAAGGCAAGAAGTCCGTCATGGTGCGCTGGACTACGCAGGCCGAGGACTCCTTCCGGGCCCTGAAGGGGGTCCTGTGCGGACAGCCCGTTCTTGTACACCCTGATTTCCGGAAGGAGTTCATAGTACAGACTGACGCCTCAGAGGTCGGCCTGGGGGCAGTGCTGTCTCAGGTGGTTCAGGGGGAGGAACACCCCGTCACCTTTTTAAGTAGGAAGCTCACCCCTCCCGAGAGGAATTATAGCGTAGTGGAGAAGGAGTGCCTGGCGATCAAGTGGGCCTTGGAGTCCCTACGCTATTACCTGCTAAGACGGCAGTTTCGCTTGGTGACGGATCACTCTCCGCTGGTCTGGATGAGGTCCGCCAAGGAACGGAATGCCCGGGTTACCCCGGTGGTGTCTTTCTCTGCAGAACTTCCGGTTTACGGTTGAACATAGGGCTGGTGGGTTGCAGGGCAACGCCGATGCCTTGTCCCGCGGCCCGTGTTTGATGGCGGGAGTTCAACCCCGCACGCTTGAACTGAGGGGGGGGGGTATGTGAGACTGTGACCGGGGTTATCTATGACGGCCGGTATGTCTCGCCCCGGTTGTTTGCCGGCTCATTTCAAGCGATTCCATAATTGCGACCCACGATCCCTGAAATTCATAGGAATCGATGTCATCCACATGGGGATTCGTGGGGGGATGTTAAAAAGATACTTGCCCAACGAGAGACACGTTGGATTGTAAGACTGGGCACAATGTCCCCTATGGGCTTGAACGAGAGCTTGAGCTTTGCATCATTCCTGTAGATGGTATCTCTCTCTGATGGCTGGCCTCCTTTGCATTTTACCCTGTTTTGCACCTTGTGTGTTTTTATTCACACACAATTTTATTTTTATTAATTAATATTTTAATATTTTTTCACAGTTTTTACTGGCGCAATTTTTACCATGAACGGATATTGAAATTTCATCAACCCACAAGCAAACCATCTCTAGCTGCTTTTTCTATAATTGATTCGTCCATCCTGAATCCTTATGTATTGATCCCTGTGTTTGTGTGCAATGATGCATGATTTTGTAAATTTTGCTATTTGGTGTTTCTCTCCCTTCTGCATGTGACATTGTGGACTTCTGTATATAACATGATATCAGTGTTGCATTCACCACACTGTATATGTCTATGGGGTTTATATATTCCCCAAAGTACTGTGCACATGTTTATATGTTACTTTTTGTGGTATGATCTTCATGTGCACTTTTCCAGTTCACAGCTAGGGGGAGTTCTGTGTTGCTATTATTATACACGTGCCCGAGTCCTCAGTGTCTCCCTGCTGCCATGGTTACGGGTGGTAACATAATGAGTGGTGCAGATGGTGACGCGTCCCCTCCCACTCCCCACGTGATATCCTGGCCAGGTTGAGATGCAGAAGGACTCGTGCAGGCAGCAACTGCACATGTGCGAGCATTCACATTTTCATTGGCTAAAAGCATACCATGTGATCGTGTGGATTGGTCACAAAAGGTCCTGTTCCTGTATCATTGCTGCCATTTTTACCTTGCCTGGTTGATAAAGCTACCCGCGAAAACGTGCGTTCTTAGGCTTGGTGTGCATCCCCTCCACCTCTGGGTACTGGTATACACATGACTGTTACTTGATTTGTTATATATGTGCTGCTAAAACTCTTGTCTGACCCACTAGGATATGCATAGCACTTTACATGGGACTGTGTGCAATGTTTATGTAATCCCCCTGTTTCTGTGGTAATAGTAATTGTATTGCACATGACACTTTATTCCCTGTATCCTCTGTGGACATGTACTTCCTTGTAGCAATATTGTGATTTAATTAACTATATACTGAATACCTGGATACCCTTTTTGACCCCTGCTCTCCATATGCAAATTATGAGTGTTATAATATGGTATTTGCCAGTTAATAAAATATTTATTGTTATCCCTTAAACCACAATTCTCTGTTTTTTTGCTTAATTATGCCTGTGGTGGGTTATTTGCCTATTTGTTTTACAATATGATATGCCCTGCTATAGTACTTTGGATGGTTCTTCTGTTTATACGTTGTTCTGTGTTTCTCACAGTTGATCCTTGGGGCACCATGACCTTCAGGACTTGGGACCAGACTTGGACGAGTCAATTGGATGATGCATTTGGAGATGGGGGTGCAACAGGTGGAGGTGCAGGTGAAGGCGGGGGAGGCCAGTTAAAGGAGAGAGTTGCCAGATATAAGGAATTGTTGCATAAAAGAACTCGAGCATGGTGGAATCAGGCATTCATCAATAGATACATACAGAAAGGATTGGTACCAAGGGGCCTAAGAGTTCAAGTGTTCCCATCTTTCAATGTGGAAAATGAGGTCTTTAAGCAAAAATGGGAGGAGCATGCAGGTGCTTGCTCTAAAGGCTTCATGTCACTATTGGTAGAATGGGATGGTGGGAGACTGAAAGAATTTGAGGAAGAAATGGAGGAACTGGAAAAGCTTATTAAGGAGGGAATATCTGAAGAAGGTTTACAAAAATTTGAAGAAGTTATTGAGGACTCACTGAGTAAGTGGGAGAAAAAAATTAAAGAGCAAAAGATGAAAAAATTTCATAGAGATGTGGACGACCAACTTAACAACCGGATGTACAGATGGAGATCTACCCCCAATAGGTCTAGGCCCAGATACAGGACGGAGATGGGATCCCGTTCAAGATCAGTTTCTTCCATTTCTCAAACGTCTGGTGAGGAATTTGGTCGTGGGGAGATACCAGGTACATCAGATGATATAGGGTTCATACCTAGACGCAGTAAAAGAAATCAAGCTGATACCAACAATAAAAAGAAAAACTTCTCTGGTACCCCTCCGGCTAAAAACAAACTCCAGGTGATCAACTTGTCCGATCATGTGCTAACTAAGGCACAGTTAGAAGTATTATCGAAAGGATTAAGTTTTTCACCTACTAATCCTTTCAATTACTTTTCAGCCCTGAAGGAGCTCCATATCTTTTCCAGAAAATTACTATTGAGGAAGCTACACTCTCGTGATGCAGGATGCCCAGAACGCGACAGAGATATTGAAATGGAGGCATTGATGGCCCTTGAGGAACTCTTTCTAGAAAGTAATCCTGAGCCACAAGGTGGGTTCCCTCCTAAAATCATGCCTAAATCGACACGTTTTCCCCCCTTGTCATTGTGTTCGTCTGTGGAGATTTTTACACGCTTGGTTGCGGATGATTTCCGTAGCCTCTCCACACGACGCACACGGGATAACTGCAGCCAGCACCATAGGGTGGCAATAAATGAGCTTCAGGGGCTGACTGATGTCCAGATAAAGGCGGCAGATAAGGGGGGAAACATTGTCATTTGGCCAAATCAAAAATATGAAAAGGAGGTTATGAAACATCTACACGATAAAAACACCTATCGCAAACTGGATTTCAATCCTCTATCCACTTTTGTGACTCAGCTACAAGAGATTCTGGTGAGAGTCTTTGAGGAGGGCATCATCACAAAAAAAGTTTTGGATGGCCTCACAATAAGATCTCCAAAGGTCCCAACCTCCTATCTCCTTCCCAAAATCCACAAAGATCCCGTCAACCCGCCGGGGCGTCCAATTGTGTCCGGCATTGGCGGCTTGGTCGAACCAGCGTGCAGGTTTATAGATTTCTATTTACAGCCGCTGGTGGAGACCTTGCCGTCTTTTGTCAAGGACACTACGGACGTCCTGAAACGTGTGGATGGGATCTTTGTGGATTCAGACACTATTCTAGTGTCTGCGGATGTTGAGGCCCTTTACACCTGCATCTCACACAGCGACGGCCTACGGGCAGTCCGGTATTTCTTGATGAGTAGTGGTCGAGATGGTCCTCTGTGCGAATTGATCATTGAGTTGCTCCACTATATCTTGACCCACAACTTCTTCGTGTTCCGAGATCGGTTCTATCTACAAACGCGCGGTACTGCAATGGGCGTGGCCTGCGTGCCCTCGTATGCTAATCTCTTCCTTGGCCTCTGGGAGAGGGAGCTGTTTGGTGACGAGGGCACGGGGGCCGCCTCCCATGTGCAGTCCTGGATGAGGTACATCGATGATGTCCTTATGTTGTGGCAAGGTACAGTGGACCAACCAAAATCTTTTATGGATGCGCTTAACCACAATCCACTTAATATCAGGCTCACCTTTAAGTGTGATGCCGAGAAGATGGACTTTTTGGACATCTCTTTAGTAGTGGATAGGGAGCGGCATTTGCAGACGGACGTCTACAGGAAACACACGTTTGTAAATGCGCTCCTACATGCATCCTCTTCTCACCATCACAGCACGATAAGGGCCATCCTGATAGGACAATACTTACGGATGCGCCGTATTTGCTCTACTTCAGAGACATTCGAGAAGCAAGCCAGTGAGTTACAATCTAGGCTTCTCGAGAGAGGTTACAGCCGTCATTGTGTGAGACGCGGGTATAATAGGGCTAAAAATGTTGAAAGACAACAATTATTGTACAATAAGGAGAGTAGAAGGGTCGATCCAAATATTATTCGGTTTATCGGGACATTTAATGACCAATGGGACATTATGAGGTCAATAATGAGAAGACATTGGTCCATTTTGCGCTCTGACCCTGTCCTTGGCAAGTGCATCACGGGGGAACCGGCTATGACACCGAGGAGATCAAGAAATCTTAAAGTTCTCCTGATACAGAGCCATTATGCTCCCGTTTGTAAAAATCCCTTTGGAGCTACTCGTCCCATTAAGGGATGTTACCCCTGCGGCCATTGTATGGCATGTTCTAATGTACGTAGGACAGGGGTATTTAGGGGTGCGAGAGACGAAAAGGAATTTGTGGTGGATCACTATATATCTTGTGGCACAAAAAATGTCATTTATCATGCAACATGTGCCTGTAACAAGATTTATATTGGACTGACATCCCGGGAGTTTCGCACCCGGATACGGGAACATATTAGAGATATTGAGGCGGCTAAGGTAGAAAAAGATATTACCAAATTAAAAACTTTGCCGGCTCATTTCAAGCGATTCCATAATTGCGACCCACGATCCCTGAAATTCATAGGAATCGATGTCATCCACATGGGGATTCGTGGGGGGGATGTTAAAAAGATACTTGCCCAACGAGAGACACGTTGGATTGTAAGACTGGGCACAATGTCCCCTATGGGCTTGAACGAGAGCTTGAGCTTTGCATCATTCCTGTAGATGGTATGTCTCTCTGATGGCTGGCCTCCTTTGCATTTTACCCTGTTTTGCACCTTGTGTGTTTTTATTCACACACAATTTTATTTTTATTAATTAATATTTTAATATTTTTTCACAGTTTTTACTGGCGCAATTTTTACCATGAACGGATATTGAAATTTCATCAACCCACAAGCAAACCATCTCTAGCCGCTTTTTCTATAATTGATTTGTCCATCCTGAATCCTTATGTATTGATCCCTGTGTTTGTGTGCAATGATGCATGATTTTGTAAATTTTTCTATTTGGTGTTTCTCTCCCTTCTGCATGTGACATTGTGGACTTCTGTACATAATATGATATCAGTGTTGCATTCACCACACTGTATATGTCTATGGGGTTTGTATATTCCCCAAAGTACTGTGCACATGTTTATATGTTACTTTTTGTGGTATGATCTTCATGTGCACTTTTCCAGTTCACAGCTAGGGGGAGTTCTGTGTTGCTATTATTATACACGTGCCCGAGTCCTCAGTGTCTCCCTGCTGCCATGGTTACGTGTGGTAACATAATGAGTGGTGCAGATGGTGACGCGTCCCCTCCCACTCCCCACGTGATATCCTGGCCAGGTTGAGATGCAGAAGGACTCGTGCAGGCAGCAACTGCACATGTGCGAGCATTCACATTTTCATTGGCTAAAAGCATACCATGTGATCGTGTGGGTTGTTCACAAAAGGTCCTGTTCCTGTATCATTGCTGCCATTTTTACCTTGCCTGGTTGATAAAGCTACCCGCGAAAACGTGCGTTCTTAGGCTTGGTGTGCATCCCCTCCACCTCTGGGTACTGGTATACACAGGACTGTTACTTGACTTGTTATATATGTGCTGCTAAAACTCTTGTCTGACCCACTAGGATATGCACAGCACTTTACATGGGACTGTGTGCAATGTTTATGTAATCCCCCTGTTTCTGTGGTAATAGTAATTGTATTGCACATGACACTTTATTCCCTGTATCCTCTGTGGACATGTACTTCCTTGTAGCAATATTGTGATTTAAATAACTATATACTGAATACATGGATACCCTTTTTGACCCCTGCTCTCCATATGCAAATTATGAGTGTTATAATATGGTATTTGCCAGTTAATAAAATATTTATTGTTATCCCTTAAACCACAATTCTCTGTTTTTTTGCTGAATTATGGGCGTCTCCATTGTCCGGTGCTGGTGCCTCCTCTTTCGGCCATCTTCGTTCTCTTTCTGAAGTCTGGCTGCATAACGCAGCTATGTCATACACACTCGCTGGTCCTGTGCAGGCGCACTACAATACTTTGATCTGCCCTGCTCAGGGCAGATCAAAGTGCGCCTGCTCAGGATCTGAATGCCGGCGAGTGTGTATGACGTTGGACCCGTCATGCAAAGCAGCTAGAGAAGAAGGAGAACAAAGATAGCCAAAAGAGGCGGAGCCGACACCGGACAACGGAGACGCCCATAAGGCCCACAGCGTAACCGTTAGGTAAGTATTATAATGTGTTTTTTTATGTTATACCCCCGGCCTGGGCTCTTATATACAGCATATTAGAATGGTGGTGGCCGCAGCTTCTGGGCCAACAAACTGGTGACAGGTTCCCTTTAAGTTCCAGAACATGAGCAGTTCGCAATCCAGTCAGTAAGGCAGAACTTGCAAGTGCTGCTGTAGGCACTGCCAGACTGGTGGCAGCTGAAGGTGACTTGTGGATATGGGCGCACACACGTCGTACCTTCACACACTGCTCAGGCAAATCTGGGTAGGTTTTTAAAGACAGCTGAATCACTAAGTTTCAGCATGAGGGCCAGACATGGTATGTGTGGTGCCGTGGACTAGCCAGGTAGCCACAGACAGAACACACACACACCCCCACGCCCAGACAGTTATATTAGTCAGACACAAAACCCTTGTTGCCTCCCTCCAGGGCCTGATGTCCACACCAGGTGGGGCGGAGCCAGGCGGTTGGCCCCACCCACCGAGGAGTTCACAGGCCTGGAGGCGGGAAAAGAGTCAGTTCAGTTGAGGAGGTTGAAGTGAGAGGAGTAAAGTGGAGAGAACTGCAAGTGTCTGGGTTGGAGCCCAGGCACTGACAGCAAGGTTGGCAGACGGTTGTGGCCGTCTGCAGGAGTGGTGGATCAACGCGGAACCGTAAGACCGGGGTCGGGCGGTGGCCCGCCAGTACCGAACCGGGGAGCGAAGTGAACCTAGCACACACAGGCAGGGCCATCGGAGCCCGACTAGGCTTGGAGCCGCCCACAACGGTCAAATCCGAGTGTGACAGGAACCCCAGGGGTTTCCTAACTACCCAAGTCCCGTCAGAAGGCAACCGTCCGCACCGTGAGGGTATGCAGCCACTGCTACAGGCTAGAGACCTAAGGGCCAGCGCCTGCGGGCAAAACGGGCTCCTCCGGCATCTTTACACCGGGAAGCGGGCTACTATTGGGAACTCATCGTAGTCAAGACAGTACACAAAGGTGTAGGGAAAGACAGCCACCATCACCTGTCCGGGGAGAGACACTGCAGCCGGCTGCGGGACCTGTCCATCCAGCCGTTTGGTTTACCGGAGACTTTGTGCATCTGTTGCTGAGGGAGTACACCAGTGCCATCCAGCACCGTGCCGTGCTGTCCCTGCAACCCTGCACCTCTCCAACCCTGCCTCCCCGTCACACCACCGGACCCCGGGACCACCAACCCCTACCCACAGAGGGGGAAAACAACATCCCAGCTGCTCCCTACCATTGCTCCCGGGATCCCCGTCACCAGCAGCGGTGGTGCCCATCTTCACCACAACCCGTGGGTGGCGTCACGGACTAAATCCCCAAACAAACCACCCCCTTTTCACTCACGGGCGAGGAGCACCGCTCGGGTCCCCGGATCCAGCCCGCCGCTCGAGCTACCGAGCAGCAGCAGCGCCGAACCCGAGTGTTAGCGAGCGCAGCGACCCGCCGCCCGCGACAGTATGTGTGCCAGCTTGCCAAGCTTCAGAGCCGGCATCTATTTACAACCATTACTGCATACGGCCATTCCTGATTATAGGTTCAGCAGCAACATCCACAGATCATTTTGGTCTATTAAACCTTTTAACAACTCGGCGATGTGCTGTTTGTCATCCAAAGATATGAGTTTCAGCAGATACTGTTGCAGCTTCCCTAAGGCAGTGGTGCATTGCTTCCAGCTTGTGGTTGATAGGGACAAGAATCCAAAGATGGAAGATGAGGAGGAGGGGAAACCTTGATAGAACTAGGGCCCACAATTCTAAGTATCTGTAGCAAATGTGCTGTCCCAAGTAGAGATGAGCGCGGTTCGCGGTTCGTGGTTCTCCAGTTCTAGGCTCGAGTGATTTTGGGGACTGTTCGAGATCAAACTAGAACTCGAGCTTTTTGCAAAAGCTCGATAGTTCTAGATACGTTCGAGAACGGTTCTAGCAGCAAAAAGCAGGGCTTTTTACAGCTACAGTGTGCAGGAGCCATCGCTGGCAGCCTGCCAGAAGCTGGTAACCAAGATAAACATCGGGTATCCAAGCAAAGCGCTTTGGTTAGTAACCCGATGTTTATCCTAGTTACGTGCAGGAAGCCCACACTTCCCCGCTCAGCTCGCTCCGCCCCCTCCTGCCCGCGGCATGTACACACACACACACACACACACACACACACACACACACACACATGGTCCCGCTCGGCTTACCTGCGGTGATGAAGTCCCGCCATCCCGACCTCAGCGCTGTCACTGTCCTCCATGGCCGCCGCTTGTCACATCACCTCTCGCTTTCGACCTGAGACTGACTAGCGGTGACGTCACGGGCCTCTCGCGATATTTGGCTGTGAAGGCGGCGGTCATTGAACTCAGTGACAGGGGCTGTCAGTGTGCTGGAGATCAGCGCAGGTAATGTACCTCGCTGACAGCAGCACTTGTCATCCCCTGCAGTGACCTGGGCTGACCCATTGATGTTAGCTCAGGTCACTGCACAGCTCTCCCAGCCAATGGGGAACATCCTGCTCTTCATTGACTGGGACAGTGTGGATCGTCGTGGCAACCCCTTGGATTACAGCAGACCTGGATTTGTTTTTCATTCTAATAAATTGGTTAAAGAGGGAATGTTTTGGGGAGTGTTTTTTCAAATAAAAATGTGTTTGTCGTCTATTTTTTTTTATTACTGACTGGGTTGGTGATGTCGGGTATCTGATAGACGCCTGACCTCACCAACCCCAGGGCTTGATGCCAGGTGACATTACACATCTGGTATTAACCCCATATATTACCCCGTTTGCCACCGCACCAGGGCGCGGGATGAGCTGGGGCGAAGCACCAGGATTGGCGCATCTAATGGATGCGCCACTTCTGGGGCGGCTGCGGCCTGCTATTTTTAGGCTGGGGAGAGTCCAATAACCATGGACCTCCCTAGTCTGAGAATATCAGGCCCCAGCTGTCTGCTTTACCTTGGCTGGTGATCCAATTTTGGGGGACCCCTACGTGTTTTTTTTTTTTAAATTATTTATTTAATTTAAAATAACAGCGTGGGGTGCCCTCAGTTTTGGATTACCAGCCAAGGTGAGGTTGCCAGCTGTGGTCTGCAGGCTGCAGCCGTCTGCTTTACCCTAGCTGGCTACAAAACTAGGGGGAACCCTACGTCATTTTTTTTTTTAATTTTTTTGGCTAAATACAAAGCTAAGCACCCCTTAGTGACACATGAAAGGCACCAAAGGGTGCTCCACTTTTTCCCCACTTTTTCTCCACTTTTTCTCCACTTTTTCTACATTTTTTCTCCACTTTTTCTACATTTTTTTCTCCACTTTTTCTCCACTTTTTCTCCACTTTTTCTTCACTTTTTCTCCACTTTTTCTCCATTTTTCTCCACTTTTTCTCCACTTTTTCTCCACTTTTTCTCCACTTTTTCTCCATTTTTTTCTCCACTTTTTCTCCACTTTTTCTCCACCTTTTCTCCATTTTTTTCTCCACTTTTTCTCCACTTTTTCTCTACTTTTTCTCTACTTTTTCTCCACTTTTTTGTCCACTTTTTCTCCACTTTTTAGGCTGCAGCCGTCTGCTTTACCCTAGCTGGCTACAAAACTAGGGGGAACCCTACGTCATTTTTTTTTTCATTTTTTTGGCTAAATACAAAGCTAAGCACCCCTTAGTGCCACATGAAAGGCACCAAAGGGTACTCCACTTTTTCTCCATTTTTTCTCCACTTTTTATCCACTTTTTCTCCACTTTTTCTCCACTTTCTCTCCACTTTTTCTCCACTTTTTATCCACTTTTTATCCATTTTTTTCTCCACTTTTTCTCCACTTTTTCTCCACTTTTTCTCCACTTTTTCTCCATTTTTTCTCCATTTTTTCTCCACTTTTTATCCACTTTTTCTCCACTTTTTCTCCATTTTTTTCTCCATTTTTTCTCCACTTTTTCTCTCCACTTTTTCTCCATTTTTTTCTCCACTTTTTCTCCACTTTTTCTGCACTTTTTCTCCACTTTTTATCCATTTTTTTCTCCACTTTTTCTCCACTTTTTCTCCACTTTTTCTCCACTTTTTCTCCGTTCTTTTTCTATGGTCGGTCTACCCATTAGCTCTGCCATGCATACTGTAGCTCTACACCTATTGCACATGTTACTTTATGATTGACATCTCTTTCGTACCAGAGCTGTCTAAGCCTACTCTGACCCCATATTTGTCATTACTATATTGTCCTTGTACTGTATTATGACATTTGTATCATGTGTTTCATTTCTTGCTGTGTTGCAATTTTTTTGCTGCATCCCAATTGTACCTCTACATTGTTCGAGTTTATGTTATTGTTCTCTCACTCTTATGTGATACTGATTATTGTCATTTTTCATGATTACATGCAGATAAGTCCAATCTGACGAAGGCTCAGGCCGAAACGTCATTTGTAACTTGTTTTGGACAAAAACATATATGCTTATGAAAATTTTTTTTTTCTTAATACGGACCAATAAAGAGTGATTTTGCATTACTATCCGTTGTGACTTACTGACTTAGTCTGGGAGATTTAGAGTGCCGAGGTTACTCACTAATTTTATCTATTATTACCTCTGAGCACCTATATACCAGTGAGCAGAGCTTCCTCTACAGTAGTTCTCCTGATTAGGCATGCCCTTACCTCATGAGCAGGGCATTGCAGCTTTGGTAGCAACCATTACAACATGGACTCTGCTGCTGTGAACCCGAGAAGAGTGAGTGCAGATTCATTGCACCCACACTCCTCACATGAAGGGTCCGCACTCCTAGAAAATGGGGGATACGTTCCCTGAGTGTCTCCCCCCCATATTCTAGACGGTCCAGAGTCGTCGTGGGACCCCTTTATTTTTTTCTTACAATAAATTGGTGAAAGAGGAAATGTTTTGGGGACTGTTTTTTCAAATAAATTTCTTTTGTCGATTTTTTTTTTTTTTTTTTTTTGTTAGTACTGACAGTTTATGATGTTGGGTATCTAATAGACGCCATGACATCACAAACTGCTGGGCTTGATCTCAGGTGACTTTACAGCTAGTATCAACCCGATTTATTACCCCGTTTGCCACTGCACCAGGGCACGGGATGAGCTGGGGTGAAGCGCCAGGATTGGCGCATCTAGTGTATGCGCCACGTCTGGGGTGCCTGCGGCCTGCTATTTTTAGGCTGTGAAGGCCCAATAACTATGGACCTTCCCACCCTGAGAATACCAGACCACAGCTGTCCGCTTTACCTTGGCTGGTGATCCAATTTGGGGGGGACCCTACTTTTATTGTGTAATTATTAATATTTATAAAATAATTATAAAAAAGAGCCTGAGGGGACCTCCACATTGGATCCCCAACCACGGTAAAGCTGCCAGCTGTGGTTTTCAGGCTACAGCCGTCTGCTTTACCCTAGCTGGCTATCAAAAATGGGGGGACCCAACGTCATTTTTTTTTTTAACTATTTTTTAAATAGAAAAAATTAATGGGCTTCCCTGTATTTTGATTGCCAACCAAGGTAACGGCAGGCAGATGGGGGTGGCAACCCATAGCTGTCTGCTTTATCTGCGCTGAGAATCAAAAATACCGAGGAGCGCTACGTCATTTTTTTAAAGATTTATTTTTACAGCACTGTGATGTCCAGCAATCAAAATACAGGGAAGCCCATTTTATTTTTAGTTATTTAAATAAATAATTAAAAAAAATATATATGGGCTCCCGCTGCATTTTTTGTATTGCTAGCTAAGGGTAATCCAAGCAGCTACTGGCTGCTAACCCCCACTGCTTGGTGTTACCTTCACTGGCAATGGAAAATCCAGGGAAGCATTTTTTATTTTTTTTGCCAAAAAACTACAAAAAAAGGACGTGAGCTTCGCCATATTTTTGTATGCTAGCCAGGTATAGCAGGCAGGTGCTGGAAGAGTTGGATACAGCGCCAGAATATGGCGCTTCTATGAAAATGCCATTTTCTGAGGCGGCTGCAGACTGCAATTCGCAGCAGTGGGGCCCAGAAAGCTCAGGCCAACCTGTGCTGCGGATTCCAATCCCCAGCTGCCTAGTTGTACCCGGCTGGACACAAAAATGGGGCGAAGCCTACGTCATTTGTTTTCTAATTATTTCATGAATTCATGAAATAATAAAAAAAGGGCTTCCCTTTATTTTTGGTTCCCAGCCGGGTACAAATAGGTAACTGGGGGTTGGGGGCAGCCGTACCTGCCTGCTGTACCTGGCTAGCATACAAAAATATGGCGAAGCCCACATAATTTTTTCAGGGGGCAAAAAACTTCTGCATACAGTCCTGGATGGAGTATGCTGAGCCTTGTAGTTCTGCAGCTGCTGTCTATCTGTATGGAGAAGAGCAGACAGCAGCTGCAGAACTACAAGGCTCAGCATACTCCATCCAGGACTGTATGCAGAATTTTTTTGCCCACCAAAAAAATGACGTGGGCTTCGCCATATTTTTGTATGCTAGCCAGGTACAGCAGGCAGCCACGGGCTGCCTCCAACCCCCAGTTGCCTATTTGTACCCGGCTGGGAACCAAAAATATAGGGAAGCCCGTTTTTTTTAATTATTTCACTTATTTCATGAAATAATTAAAAAACAAATGACGTGGGCTTCGCCCCATTTTTGTGTCCAGCCGGGTACAACTGGCAGCTGGGGATTGGAATCCGCAGCACAGGTTAGCCCGAGGTTTCTGGGCGCCTCTGCTGCGGATTTCAGTCCGCAGCCGTCCCAGAAAATGGCGCTCTCATAGAAGCGCCATCATCTGGCGCTGTATCCAACTCTTCCAACAGCCCTGGAGCCGGGTGGCTTGTTGGGTAATCATGAGTTAATACTGGCTTTGTTTTACTAGCCAGTATTAAGCCAGAGATTCTTAATGTCAGGCACGTTTGACCTGGCCATTAAGAATCTCCAATAAAGGGTTAAAAAAAAACACCACACAGAGAAAAAATACTTTAATAGAAATACAGTTAGGTCCAGAAATATTTGGACAGTGACACAAGTTTTGTTATTTTAGCTGTTTACAAAAACATGTTCAGAAATACAATTATATATATAATATGGGCTGAAAGTGCACACTCCCAGCTGCAATATGAGAGTTTTCACATCCAAATCCGAGAAAGGGTTTAGGAATCATAGCTCTGTAATGCATAGCCTCCTCTTTTTCAAGGGGCCAAAAGTAATTGGACAAAGGACTCTAAGGGCTGCAATTAAATCTGAAGGCGTCTCCCTCGTTAACCTGTAATCAATGAAGTAGTTAAAAGGTCTGAGGTTGATTACAGGTGTGTGGTTTTGCATTTGGAAGCTGTTGCTGTGACCAGACAACATGCGGTCTAAGGAACTCTCAATTGAGGTGAAGCAGAACATCCTGAAGCTGAAAAAAAAGAAAAAATCCATCAGAGAGATAGCAGACATGCTTGGAGTAGCAAAATCAACAGTCGGGTACATTCTGAGAAAAAAGGAATTGACTGGTGAGCTTGGGAACTCAAAAAGGCCTGGGCGTCCACGGATGACAACAGTGGTGGATGATCGCCGCATACTTTCTTTGGTGAAGAAGAACCCGTTCACAACATCAACTGAAGTCCAGAACACTCTCAGTGAAGTAGGTGTATCTGTCTCTAAGTCAACAGTAAAGAGAAGACTCCATGAAAGTAAATACAAAGGGTTCACATCTAGATGCAAACCATTCATCAATTCCAAAAATAGACAGGCCAGAGTTAAATTTGCTGAAAAACACCTCATGAAGCCAGCTCAGTTCTGGAAAAGTATTCTATGGACAGATGAGACAAAGATCAACCTGTACCAGAATGATGGGAAGAAAAAAGTTTGGAGAAGAAAGGGAACGGCACATGATCCAAGGCACACCACATCCTCTGTAAAACATGGTGGAGGCAACGTGATGGCATGGGCATGCATGGCTTTCAATGGCACTGGGTCACTTGTGTTTATTGATGACATAACAGCAGACAAGAGTAGCCGGATGAATTCTGAAGTGTACCGGGATATACTTTCAGCCCAGATTCAGCCAAATGCCGCAAAGTTGATCGGACGGCGCTTCATAGTACAGATGGACAATGACCCCAAGCATACAGCCAAAGCTACCCAGGAGTTCATGAGTGCAAAAAATTGGAACATTCTGCAATGGCCAATTCAATCACCAGATCTTAACCCAATTGAGCATGCATTTCACTTGCTCAAATCCAGACTTAAGACGGAAAGACCCACAAACAAGCAAGACCTGAAGGCTGCGGCTGTAAAGGCCTGGCAAAGCATTAAGAAGGAGGAAACCCAGCGTTTGGTGATGTCCATGGGTTCCAGACTTAAGGCAGTGATTGCCTCCAAAGGATTCGTAGCAAAATATTGAAAATAAAAATATTTTGTTTGGGATTGGTTTATTTGTCCAATTACTTTTGACCTCCTAAAATGTGGAGTGTTTGTAAAGAAATGTGTACAATTCCTACAATTTCTATCAGATATTTTTGTTCAAACCTTCAAATTAAACGTTACAATCTGCACTTGAATTCTGTTGTAGAGGTTTCATTTCAAATCCAATGTGGTGGCATGCAGAGCCCAACTCGCGAAAATTGTGTCACTGTCCAAATATTTCTGGACCTAACTGTAAATGCACAGACACATTAGAGACTCCATCTTTATTACCCCCTGTCAGCCCTCCACGATCCTGCTCTTCTGTCTTCTTTCTTTCTAGTGTAGTAGTAGTGACGATTGTAGTGAGGATGAGATTCCCCAGCTCATCACTTGGGGCTGGGGAACCTCATCCTCACTACAATCCTCACTACAATCGGGAAGCAGCGTGCAGCCTTCACTCCGTGAGTGATCAGTGCTGGCTGCTAGTGGTAACAGCGGTAACGCTGACAGACGCGTTACCATAGCAATGGTGCTCTCGGAGCCGCGGTTAGCGGTGACGTCACCGCTAACTGCGTTGCTATGGCAACGGTGATCTCCGTTAATGACCGGCTGTGTCAGCCGGTCCCTAATGGAACGGGGAGTCGACCGTGTGCTAGAGCATGTCGCCGGTACACGGCGATACACATATGTGCACCGTGTACCGGAGAGATGCACTCGCAGGTCCTACATGACGTGTCATAGTCATGTGACCAGTCTGTAGCCAATGAGATAATAGCCACGTGACTGGTTACATGGCTATTTTGACGTCACGATAGGTCCTGCATCTCTGCTGGCAGTGCAGGTCACCGGGAGGATTAAGCGATCATCGGATGGAATAGCGGCAGGAGACATAGTGCAGAAGGGATCGCGGGGACCGGTAAGTGTTATCGCAATGTTTATTAACTGTTTGTGTACATTTATAATGCATTTTTATGTGTTTGTGATTGCCTCCCATTATAGCCTATTGGTTCGAGTTCGGTTCGTCGAACGTTCGACGAACCGAACTCGAACGGGACCCCCGTTCGGCGAACTGACCTCGAGCCGAACCGCGACCGGTTCGCTCATCTCTAGTCCCAAGGTCTAACTGTCCTGGCCTCCACAAGGTTAACTGGACCTTGGCAGTAGCTGCATTGATCAGGGTGATGTTATGGGGCACATGCTTTTGTAAGATGGGGACGACACTATGGGACAAATAGTGGCGGCTGGGGATTGAGTACTGAGGGACAGCTGCTGCCATGAAGTTGTGGAATGTATCAATGTCCACAAACATAAATGTCAATATTTTTAAGGCAAGCAGACTTTAAATGTGGATGTTTAGTGTTTGGGCCTGTTGGTGGCGGCTTATTTCTGCTTGAATTCTAAGGCCTTAGGTAAGGACAGCTGAACATTGCCCTGAATAAAAGAATCAGAGAACGTTGTTGATGGTGTTTGTGAATGTGCAACAACAGGTGCAGGACAGGAGGCATTAATGCGTGCATCCAGAAAAGTGGATTGGCAAGCACATAGCACATTGGAAGAGGCAGTGAGGTCACCTGCAGACATTGATTGAGGTCCAAGGCATTTGCTCCATCAAGTCAGGTTTTTGGATTACATATGCTTGAGAATGTTGGTGGTGGTCAGGCTTGTGGTGGTAAAGCCACTTCTGAGTTTGGCACAGCACAAGTTGCAAATGACCATTTTCTTTTCTTCTGCACTGCCTGTAAAAAAAAATCGCCAAACTAGGAAACACCTTACCCTCGGCCTAAGATCTGGCCAGGTTTGTGCTCAGGGAATTAGTTGACCACCTTCTCCCTCTGGCCATGTCAATACCTCTTTTTTATTATTTTCAGTGCTGTGGTGCTCGATCTGCATGCCACGTTGCCAAGTTCTGTTGAAGGCTTCATCATTCACCACCTCATCTTCCCCTTTCGCACTTTGTTCCTCCTTTTGATTTGTTAACTTGACTTGTTGTGGCAACTGTGTCTCATAATCATCCACCTCTTGAGACAGTAATTGTCATTCCCCACCATCAGCTTCTTCTGACCATGGCTGCTCAAATATTTGGGCATCATCAAGCACAAGCTGCATATGTCCCCCTAGAAACGTGCATGACAAGAGGCTGGAAGAAGCTATAAAAGGAAAGGTAAAGGGCACCTTGGAGTGTCCAAGTGTGGTTTCACTTGTCTCCTGGGACTTGACATGATGTGAGGAAGGATGTTCAGGGTGAGGATAATGTGGTCCAGACTGGACTGTGCAGAAGACTGGATGGTGCTGGCAAACAGACTGGGGGCATTATCTGAAATACAACCCACCACCTGCTTGCACTGTTCTGGCTTCAACAGTGGTGTCCCACGTCTCCCTGCAACGTTGGACAGGAAGCTAGGTCTAGCTGACAACTGTGTTTCATGTGCTCCAGCAGCTGTCCCAGTATGCCCTGTCTCACAGCCATAGCCTTTGCATGCACCACAATCATGTCCATTTTCCCGTCCCTTATCACATTCGTAATGTATCGCACCCCGGGGCAGCCGGGCTGCTCAGATCCGGACTGTCCGTGGCTCGAGGGGTACTGGATCCGGGGGCACTGTCGACCAGTTTTAAATGAAAAGAAAAGGAAAAATAAAAATAAAGTCTGACTATGCCACTCGCGGTTTGCGGCCAGGGATGGTAGGGCCTCCGCTGCAGGTTCCCACTGGGGATGATGGATTGGGGCAGCATGTATGGTGGAGCCCTCCATGATCAGGGCTTTTCCCAGGGGTAGGTGAAGGGTTTACATGGAGGCCCAGCACAATAACTCAGCCCAGACAGGGAGTGCAGTTTGATCGTCTTTACTTACTGGATTCGAGCCCTGGGGACGTGCTGGAGCCCAGGTGCGCCCGTGTCCTTTATAGCTGTGCCAGCTAACCTGGTGCCGCTCTTCCACCTTTGCACTCTGGTGTATTTGTCGTTCCTCCCTGGCATGGAGCTCGTGGAGGTCCATCTGGTATCTGGGTCCTGCCGCAGGCAGTTTGGACTGTTTAAGGGTATGTGTCCCGGTCCTCCCTTTGCTGCTGTTGCCTCGGACGTTAGTGGTGGCAGATGAGTCCTGAAAACCCACCCGCCTGGCAGAGTTAACAGATGGCTTGAAGTCCTGGTCTGTTCTGGGATCTGTACCCGATGTGTGCAAAGTACTGGGAGACCTGGATGTCCACCCCACAGGATCCCTCTGTCCTTTGAGCTTGCTCTCTCGCTCTCCAGCTACTTTCTCCATTGAGTGGCTGTTCTTTCCACTAAGGTCTTTGCGGTGTCTTTGCTACTCTCAGTGGGTCTCAAGATTCCTTTGTCTGTAATAACACCTGTCCTTTTGATACTGCTCACTTCTTAATCCTTCCTCTCTCATTGTCTTCTGCAGACTAACTACCAACACTTCCAAGGTCACTCTCTCCTCCCCCAGGTCTGGTCCCTCCCTTCCCAGTTGGCTGCCTGTTAGCTCACAGTGCCCAGCCCTGTCACCTGGCTCTAAGGGTGGTCTCCCACCCTGGTTGTGAGTGTAAATGTCCTGGTGTGCTAGTGTGTGTATACTGACTGGCACAGTCATGTAGGACCCGAGCTGTTGCAGTGTTGTTACCTTATTTTCTGACACCTGGTTACCATAGGGGTGTCACATTCCCCCTTGGTTAAATCCAGCACGTCCGTGGGCCGTAATTCAAATAGGTCATACTGCAGTTATTATATGCATAGCATTTTAAACATTTTCAACATTTCAACATTTTTTCCCTTCCAGTAGGCACATTTCTTAAATGTTGCAACCTGGTTTCACCTTTCTAACCACCCACCACCCAGAGTCTCTGGCACCACTGCTCAGTGGTTTCCCACCCAAAGTCCCTGGTGTCCTTTTTTTCCTGGACAAACAAAGTGGTAAAGTCCTGGGAGAGTGTCACCGGTTCCTGTGGTGACAGGGTCCTGGTCTGCTCTGCCACTGACCCTTCCTGCGCCTGTCACTCTCCTGGGAACAGTCCTGTACAGAAGGCTACAGGCTTAACCAGGTTTAGCACACTATAGTGCAACTTATGTACATTGAAAGGTTGTGTCACTTCCAGTCCTGTGACTTTGGTCCATGGTTAACTTTTTCAAAGCATAACTTGTGCAAAATATCTTAAAGTTCAATGCATTTGGCAACATTTTTAACTTTTTACAGGATTATAACATTTTACTGAAAACATTAACTGAATAACTGGAACAGGTTGACAGTCACTGAAATAACTGGGCACAGCTACCTTACTGTGGTCTTGCTGAAGGGTGTGCAGGGCTGGATGTTTCTTCAACAACCCTAGGTGGCTGTGGCTCTACATCCAGAGCATACCAGCCCTGCTCCCCATGGTGCCTGGTATAGGACACCACGTCACCCACTTTCAGGTCTCAACCAAGGTGTCCCCTGGGAAGGTGAGTCACCACATCTTGCCAGAAAACAACGATTCCAACAGTGCAAACACATCAGACCTTGGTGTCCCGCCCAGCAGCTGGGGGCAATGGCAGCACTTCTGGCCTCCTCTTGGCTGATGATGCTGGGACAATCCCGAGAGGTTGGACGGGCTGGTGCTCCGCAGCCAGATCAGGGATGGGCTCTTTCTCCGGACAGGGCAGCACGATCAGGGAAGTTTGCGTTCCTACCTCACGGCGTTGCTCCGTGTGCATGGTCCGACTCTCATGGGCCCGCACTGTAGCCAACATCCTTCTTACTTCTGCTTTCCAGTCCATGACCTGCTGGAGGGATTTCACCCAGACCCACACGCAGAATTGGCTCAGCTCCTTCTCCAGCTAGGCAGCAGTGCCTGGCTCTAGGTTGCCGGACTCCTGCTCCCCTGGGGCAGACATTCTTTCTCTCTGGCATCCAGAAGCTTGTCCTTGCAGAGTTCCAGTGTCTCTGCCTTGGGCCATCCTCTTACATTATGGACACTCCTTAGTGGCGGGGAGTTCAGGTTTCGCGCCCTTTTACTGGTGGCGCAGGACTTTTACAGTCCAGTAATCGGCAGCAAGTTTAAAATTGGGCGGTAAAGTCCAAAAAGACGCACTGTCACTCGTTTTGGTGGATCTAGTCTGAATCCTGCTGACTACGCCAGTTTTTAAAAGCTGTCATGCCCCAGGGCAGCCAGGCTTCTCGGATCCAGATGGTCCGTGGCTTGAGGGGTACTGGATCCAGGGGCACCGTTGACCAGTTTTAAATGAGAAGAAAAGGAAAAATAAAAATAAAGTCCGATTATGCCACTCGCAGTTTGTGGCCAGGGATGGTAGGGCCCCCGCTGCAGGTTCCCACTAGGGATGATGGGTTGGGGCCCATCCAGGGAAGGGTGAAGGGTTTATGTGGAGGCACAGTGCAATAAGTCAGTCCAGACAGGGAGTGCAGTTTGATTGTCTTTACTTACTGAATTTGCACCCTGGGGACGTACTGGAGCCCAGGTGCGCCCGTGTCCTTTATAGCTGTGCCAGCCAACCTGGTGCCACTATCCCATCTTTGCACTCTGGTGTATTTGTCGGTCCTCCCTGGCATGGAGCTCGTGGAGGTCCATCTGGTATCTGGGTCCTGCCGCAGGCAGTTTGGACTGTTTAAGGGTATGTGTCCCGGTCCTCCCTTTGCTGCTTTTGCCTCGGACATTTGTGGTGGCAGATGAGTCCTGAAAACCCACCCGCCTGGCAGAGTTAACAGATGGTTTGAAATCCTGGTATGTTCTGGGATCTGTACCCCGTGCGTGCAAAGTACTGGGAGCCCTGGATGTCCACCCCACAGGATCCCTCTGTCCTTGGAGCATGCTCTCTCACTCTCCAGCTACTTTCTCCATTGAGTGGCTGCTCTTTCTACTAAGGAGTCTTTGCTACTCTCAATGGGTCTCAAGATTCCTTTGCCTGTAATGAAACCTGTCCTTTTGCTACTGCTCACTCCTTACTCCTTCCTCTCTCACTGTCTTCTGCAGACTAACTAGCCACACATCCCAGGTCACTCTCTCCTCCCCCAGGTCTGGTCCCTCCCTTCCCAGTTGGCTGCCTGTTAGCTCACAGTGCCCAGCCCTGTCACCTGACTATAAGGGGGGTCTCCCACCCTGGTTGTAAGTGTAGGTGTCCTGGTGTGCTAGTGTGTGTGTACTGACTGGCACAGTCATGTAGGACTCGAGCTGTTACAGTGTTGTTACCTTATTTTGTGACACCTGGTTACCGCAGGGGCATCACATTATGTATTTTAAAGTAGGTACACAGCTAAGAGTAGTATTTTTAGATAAGAGAATCTATTTAAATTGGCACGGAAAAGACTTTTGATCATACGTGGCAGCACCAAGGATTATAGTAATAATCCCTGCCTAGATTCCTATAATATGCTGTCCCTTCTCCAGCATTTCTCCGTACACAAATTGTAACTAAGATAAATATTATTAGACAAATTAATCTATTTTAATTAGCCCTGAAAAGACTTTTTATTGTAGCACCAAGGACTATAAAGCCTGCTTAACACCTTACAATTAAGCATACGATATCGTATGCGATGTGACACGCCCCCATCGTATGTGCGGCACGTTCAATTTGTTGACCGCGTCGCACAAACGATTAATTGCCGTCACACGTACTTACCTACCAAACGACCTTGATGTGGGCGGCGAACATCCACTTCCTGGAGTGGGAGGGACGTTCGGTGTCAGAGTGACGTCACACGACAGCTGGCCAATAGAAGCGGAGGGGCGGAGATGAGCAGGACGTAAACATCCCGCCCACCTCCTTCCTTCCGCATTGCCGGCGGGAGCTGCGGGACGCAGGTAAGCTGTAGTTCATCGTTCCCAGGATGTCACACACTCCGATGTGTGCTGCCTCGGGAACATTGAACAAACCGACATTCAATTTTTAGGTTTTGAACGACGTGTATGCGATCAACGTTTTGTTCAATCGCAATCGCACGTAGGTTTCACACACTACGATATCACTAACGATGCCGGATGTGCGTCACTTACGACGTGACCCCGCAGACACATCGTTAGATATATTGTAGCGTGTAAAGCCCGCTTAAGGCAAAAATCCCTGACTAGATGACTCCAATAAGCTGTCCCTTCTCCAGCAGCTCTCCTACACTAATTGTAGCTAATAGTGATATTATTATTATTAGACAATAGGATTTATTTAAATTGGCCCTAAAAGTACTTTTTGTTGTATGTGGCAGCAGTGACGTATGGAAAGACAATATTTTCCCACAAGATGCCTTTAGTACGCTGTCTTCTCCAGAAGCTAACTCTACACTAACTGCAGATGAGGAGCGGTATTATAGACCATAGAATCTGTTTTAATTAGCCTTGAAATACTTTTTATATGTACATGACAGCACCAAAGACTAAAAGACAATAATCCCCACTGTCCCTTTTCCAACAGCTCTCTTGACACTAATTCCAGCTAAGAACCATATTATTAGAGAATAGAATCTTCTTGAATTATCCCTGAAAAGGACTGTTAGTTTAATGTAGCACCAGGAAGGACAGTACGGCTATAAAATGCTGAAACACCTGTCCCTTCTCCAGCAGATGCTCTCCCTACATTATTTCAGGGTACAGTGTGTAGATGATTGCGTCATTCAGTCATCTACAGACCCATTGATGGTATGCATCCAGCCAATTTTAATAATGCTAGTAGCCAACCATGATTGACAGGAAATCCCAGCATGATTAGTGGCTGAAAAACAGCTGTGAAACATGGTAGACTCGGGCATTGCTCTTGAGAACCCCTGATGCTCAGCTGAGTAGCGAACAGTGCCGAGCATACTATCTCATCACTACCTATGCTGTTTTTTATGCTGCATAAGGCTCCCTTCACATGTCAGTGATTCTGGTACATATGACATTGTTTTTATTCGTACTGGAATCATAGACATATGAAGACCCATTAAAATCAGTGGGTCTGCGCACACATCAGTCATTTCTTATGGACCATGTTTCCATGTGGCACAGATTCATGTCTGTGGGTTCAGCACGGAGACAAGTCTGTTTTTCTCTGGCATCACTGATTCCAAACGGATCACACAGTGGCGTGATCCACGTGACACGTACCAGAGAAAGCACGTATCTTTGAAATAAAATGATTTTTACACTCACCAGTGATGCTGTGTACAGCCGCTGTTGTCTCCTGCTTCCAGGTCGGCTAATTATGCTCATAAATATTCACTGCACTGCGAACCAGAAGTAACAGCAGAGGGGAAACAGCAGTGGACTTTGACAGGAGAGCCGGAGACATCAGCACTACAGATAGCAGTGTCGAGGACAGATAAGTATGTGGCACCTCTGAGGCATCAGGTGCCACAGGGTACTGCACCCAGTAACAGGTGTAGTGCTAACCTCGTGTTCCTGGAAGACCAGTGCCAGTAAACACCATTCAAACACACACAATTCTGCCCTTTTTCCCAGACTGGGTAGCAGGCTAAGGACGGGTTTGATCAATGGCGAGCTATAGTTGGGACTATCCAATTTGCTAGTCAGAAACCCGGGAAGGGAGGGGCTAGTTAGTGCAGACGACAGTAGACGGACATCTTGATGGAGAGTCTAAAGGCAGTCAGACCGTCAGCAAGTGTGAAGTGGTCTGTTGAGCTAAAGGGGTAAGGGCGCCGGGAGAGTACCGTGTGAGTACTCACAGGACCAAGCACCGGCAGAGTGCAGAGCCCTAGTTCAAGAAGATGCTTCAAGCTTACCTTATAAATCTGCCCGGTGAGGGAATCATCGGGGTTCCTCACCAATGCTAGTGTCTGGGGCACAGCAGAAAAGAGGGAACCCAGGGAAGGAGACAGAGGTCTAACCCAAGAAAGGTTCAAGCTGCCTGCTATACAGGCCAGGACTGTAACAACAGGAAGAGACTCCAGAATGTTCTAGGCCACGGGGACCCACCAACTACAGAAGGGTGCATGAAGTAATGCTCACCAGGTCACAACGCCAGCACTGGGACAAAAGAAATACCGGATTACCCGAGGCCCAGATTGGTAGAGAAGAGCACCAGCCAGGTTGCAGCTCCACTGAACCAGTGAGTAAAGAACCATTTAAACTACAGCCCCTGTGTTGTCTGAATTCTTCCTGCATCTGTTTTACCACCTTTCACCATACTACAACCACCATCATTTCCCCCTGGGGCTCAGCTCTACTTGCAGAGGGCCATAACATCCAAGCTGTTCCATACCACCAGCCCCAGTAGTGAGAGACTTTGCAGTGGCGACTTTCCTCACCTGGCCGCATACCGCAAGTGGCGTCACGAAATACATCTTCTTTATTATTATTTTTATTTTTGCTTTATTCCCCCTTTTTAAGTGACCCCAGGGTCACAGAACCAGGCATCGGCCAGTACCTGTGACGTGTTCCTTTGATTCAAGGCGCGGGACCGAGTCCCCACAGTCCTGGGGTATGTCAGCTTTCTGGCGTCACAAACAAGATTGGACTAGACTCAGTACTACCGGGTGACATGCGCCTTGTGGATTGTGTTGTGACTGAACTTGTGAATTTGCCCGCCATCTTGTGTGACAGGAAAATTAACTGCACCACAAGTATAGGAGTGACTGATCTCCATGTGCTGCCACGGAGAACACACGTGTGCCAAAATCACGGCACACGGAGGGCCAAATGTATCTTTAACACGTTAGTGAGAAACGTGTGTGTTTGATTGACGTGCTATGTGCCCACGCTACAGGATTTGCCGCGGATTTGCCGCGGATTTTGCCGCGGATTTACCGCGGATTTGCCGAAAATCTGCAGCAGCAGCACTTCCAAGCCATTTCAATGGCATTTTGGAAATGCTGTGCCCATGCTGCGGATTTTTCTGCTGCGGATTTGCCGCGGATTTTGATCCGGAAAAATCTGCAGCATGTCAATTGTTTGGTGCAGATTTTGTGCGGATTTTTGGTTTTGAATGGGGAAAAAAAGGAAAATGAAATCCGCATCAAAATCCGCGGCAAATCCGCGGCAAATCCGCGGGTGCGGATTTGCCGCGAAAGTCGCGGATTTTCAGGCAAAAAAATCCGCAGGGACATTCTAGCGTGGGCACATAGCCTAAGATCATGTTGTTCATTTATTGTTTATATGGCAGGATAACTGTGAAGCTAGATTGTTAAGAATGCTTTTTCATGATTATCTTGCAGTGGAAATGCACTGTTACATAAAAAAATGCTGGATGCTGCAAATCATTTTCTATGTTATGATGAATTTCTTCAGGGTTATGTTATACACATAGGGTACAATTAAAATAAAATGGAACAAGCTTTTCCCATTTATTCTGTTACAAACTGTAAAATAGCACAGGTATCTCTGTAAATTACTGCGGAGAAGTGGAACTAGACTACTAACCAGTGCATACACTTCTCCGTGGTACAGCAGCTGCTCATTGACTCTTTTTGTGATGAGCTGTTTCAGTTAGGCCGGGGCCACACGGAGCACTACTGCAATGCTCGCATGACACTTGGCTCGCGCTGGCAGCACAGTAGGAACCGAGTGTCATGCTAGTGTCCCTGCGACTGCGGCCTGACTGTGCGAGCGAACCTCAGCTGCAGGGGGCGGGCTGGCTCTGAGGAGGGGCGGGCCAGTGCTGCGGAGAGGCGGGCCAGCACGGAGGAGGGGAGGGAGGGATTTATCACCCTCTCTCTTCCGTAGCCGGCTATTTCAATGCTCGCTCTGCACGTGCGGTACACCGCGAGTACAGTGTGATTTTTCGCAAAGAGTCTCGCATTACAATCGCAGCATGCTGCGATTGTTTTCTCTGTCCGATTAGGGCTGAGAAAATAATCACTCATGTGTGCTGACACACAGGCTAGAATTGGTCCGAGTGGAGTGCGATTTTTTATCGCACTCCACTCGCACCGATTTTCTTGCTGTGTGGCTTAGGCCTTAATGTTCAAATTGTTTGAAAGGATCTTCCAGCCAACTACATGCACTATGTATTAGCAATGCATGCAGTGCTGAAGGTGGTTTAAAGTAACATTGGCCTAGGAAAGATATCAGAAGTTGAAAATGTTGTCATTAGAAGACACTTGCGTTTTGCACAGACGAGTGCAATCCGATAAAATATCGGACTTCTCTCACTCTAGTGTAAAACTATGGGGCTTTGTCCATCTGCGATTGATTTCTCATGCCATAGCAGCATGCGGAATGAATTGCAGCATGCTGCTTTTGGCAGCGAGTCTCGGCTCACGCACCCCCATACAAGTCTATGGGTGTGTGTGAAACATCGGACTGCACTCGCATGTAATCCAACCGCAGTGCGATGTATGCAGAGACAGGACGGGGAGGAGATGGGCAGAAAGTGCTCCCTCCCTCTTCTCTGCAGCTGTGATACGATTGCAAGAATACTTCACAGTCGCATGACCCTCAGCTGATGCTCGCATACTTATATGGAATTTAGATTGTGAGCCCCAATGGGGACAGTGTTGCCAATGTATGTAAAGTGCTGTGGAATTAATAGCGCTATATAAGTGAATAAATATTATTATTAAAATATTATTATTATCATATTGCTTCCGATGCTCTTGCATCACAAGCTATGCGCAAGGGGAACCATACCCACACATTGAGTATTTGCTTGCAAAAATTGCTGCACCATTCTACATCTCTGCAGGAAAAATGCAGCACAAATACGATTGTTTTGCCCCCTTTTTGATGCATTTTTGCCTAGTTTTTTATGTGTTCTTTGCATGCACTTTTTGCATGAGTTTTTTTATTGCTTTCAATGGTGAAAAACACAGCCACAGATTATTTTCTGCACCAAATCTGCAAGATGGAAAACCTCAATATGTGCACTTCACTGTGCACTACACTTCAGTTTTGTCATTGACTTTGCTGGCTTAAGGACTTCCTTGCAGTTTTGTGAAAAAAACTGCACTTAAAAATACATAAAAAACACAATAAAAATGCAGTGTGTGCACATAGCCTAACACTTTCCTTAGAAGAAAATGATGTTACACATTGTAACAATTACAAAATACCGTATTTTTCGCATTATAATGTGATACCCTGGCAAAACCAGGTAGTCATAGAAGTAGTCCACCCTCCTTGATTCCACCAAAAACCCGCACCCAGGTACAACACACAGCCTTTAAAGCCTAGCCTCCCCCTCATGATAATAAGGACACACCAGTGGGCGGGATCAGGCGGATGAGAACGCCCACCTAGGGGTCCTGAGGTGTCAGGGGAGGGAACAAGTCAGTCTAGTGGAAGTAGAGAGTTGAAAGTTGACAGTGGAGGAGTGAGGAAGTGCAGTGGAGTCAGGGGTAGGGGCCCCTGGACTACCAGACTAGGTAGCAGACAGGAAACAGGGCCACAGGTGACGGAGATCCGGTCGCGGGAGACCTTAAGTGGACCGGGGCAGAGTTGTAGCCCGCCGATGCTGACAGCGGGAATCTGGTCCGGAGGCCGTGCACAGTCAGGGTACCTGGACCCTAGGACGAGGACGGTTGTAAGCCCCCTTGTTAATCAACCAGCCGGTGACAAGGTTTCAGGCCTTGTTCCACAGAAGCCCAGAGAGCGAAACGGAAGCTCAACGCGGGGGATAGGGTGTCCGCCAGAACTCACAGAGATCCCGAGGGTCAGATTTCGCGGGCCACAGCTCCCAAATATACACAGTATCGGGAGTGGACTTCCCCGTTCCATGTGAAGTTGTTCCACAGAAGACAGACACTGAGTGCAGGAGGAAGGGACACCTGTTTGCCTCACCCGGGTGTGGGATCCGAATGCACCCGGCAAAGGCGACCGGTCACTGGCAACTTGGTTGACCACTGGACTTGTGTGTGACTCTTTGAACAGTGAGTTCATCATTGACCCCCGGTCCAAACCGGCACACCACCTCCAGCAGCCATCACTCCCGAGTACCAGGGCCCCGGGACTACGCCTCCCCTACCCGTGGAGGGGATCCCATCTTGCTGCCCCACTCCATCAGCCCCGGGCGCCACATCACCAGGCAGCAGCAGTGTCACCATCCCTCATCGCAACCCATGGATGGCCCCACTGACACATCAATCCCCTGTAAATATCCCCTTCCGACGGTTGTGAGGACGGATGGCCGTGCGAGCCCGGGTCCGGTCACCACTCGAGCCGCAGCACTGAACCCGGATCCGAGCGGACCCAGAAGCGGCAGCGGCCCCCACTTCTGGGTCTGGGATGCTCTTTTTGTTACAACAAATTTTGGGGAAAAGTAGGGGGTGCATCTTATCATCAGAATATACGGATAATCGGATATACCGCAGGGCACAATGGAAGTGGGGGCACCTCTGGAACAGTTCTGGGGGCTGAAGCAGGCTGGTGGAGGCTGCAGGAGGCAGCGGGAGATCTTCTGCTCCCACTCATATAATATATACTGCTGCTGTCTATCAACGTGGTGCTGAAACCGGACCGTGGTGATGGGCTAGGGGAGCAGCGCATATTATATGTGCCTGCGCCCCCCTTTGTTGGCACATGCCCCCCTGTGTTAGATATGACCCCCATGCTGCTGCCCATCCTAAAACAAAAAAGCTTTACGTACTGCCTCCAGCGCTGATCTCCCAGTGTCTCCCTGCTGCCGCTGTGATCAGGCATGCAGAGATGATGTCACTCTGCTGTGCCGATCACATGACCGGCACCGAGAAGCAGGAAGTGGAGGAGCTCAGCAGCACGGAGGGAGACACTGGGAGGACAGCGCTGGAGAATGTAAGTAAAGACTTTTTTATTTTACAATGGGCAGCAGCATGAGGGCCATATCAAACACAGGGGGACGTGTGCCATCCATAGGGGGCCATGGGCAGCACAGGAGGACATGTGCCATCTATAGGGAGCCATGGGCAGCACAGGGGGACATGTGCCATCCATAGGAGACCTGTGCCAGCTGTAGGAGACGTGTGCCATCTATAGGAGACCTGTGCCATCAATTGGGGACATGTGCCAGCACAGGGGGATGTGTGCCATAAATAGGGGACGTGTGCTATCAATAGGAGATGTGTGCCATCAATAGGGGACATGTGCCATCAATGGGGGACATATGGCATCAATGGGGTACATGTGGCATCACTAGGGGACATGTGCCAGCACAAGGGGGCTATATTCAATATAAGGGGGCCATATCCAGATTAAGGGAGCTAATTTTAGGATGGGGAGCTATGAGGGACATATACCCTATATGATTTGTTAGACGGATACTGGCATTATAAGAAGTACCCCATTTAAAATTAAAAACAAAAAAATCTATTTTCCTTCACCAAATTTGGGGGTGCATCTTATAATCAGGTGTGTCTTATAAAGTGAAAAATAAGGTACATTGTGGAGACATTAACCTTGTCTATACTAAGTATTCTTTTCACATACACATTTCAAACGTGAGTGATTTAGCTGCATTAGTAAATGTATCTGTAACAATCACCACCATCATTTTTTTCTATCAATATTATATGAAATTTGAAAACTCCCAGATGAACTAGTTCCTAAGTGTTTTTACTTGATTATGTTTGATTTATAGCCCGGCGGGAGTAGTAGGATATTTATTTCACATGTAGACATATTTGATTTATTACTAACAAATTGGAATTATTATGTCTCCTGGTACATTTCTCTAACAAATTGCTTCACATTTCATAATGCACAATCTATCATATTGGCAGCAATCAAAGCAGTCACAAAGTGAAATGAATCATAACACAGCAAGGAAACTGTACCAAACAATTTCTGTAACTCAAATACTGGACATTGACTTCAGGAAAGCCAAAAATATCTGATTTCAAAAAGCCAAAGACTCCATAAATTTATGATTATTGAGGGATACAGGATCTCCTGCTTGTGTCATATTTTGGAGTGTTATTTGTTGAACATTCTGTTGTTAGTAATAATTATAATGTTGAATGCACTGTTTGCGGCTGTTAAAACCATTTACTGGATGTTTGTCACATTTAATACTTTAAAGTGAACCTGTCAGGTTCAATATGCACACAGAACCACAAACAGTTCTGGGTACATATTACTAATCCCTACCAAACTGTCCCTGTATCTAGTAGCATAGATAAAGGGATCTTTAGAAAAAGTACTTCTAAAGATTCCATATCAAATGCTAAGGAGGCTAGTGACTAGTCACAAGGGCATGATTTCCCCTGGCTAGTAGGCCCCCTTAGCATATTAGTACCCCCTGTGGGTGTGCCAACATTCTAATGAATGTGCAGCGTAGGAGGATGGTCGATCTCACCTCTCTGCTGCCATCGCGTTCAAGTCCTGATTTTGGCTAAGTGCGCATGATCCCAGACTTTTGGTCTTGCGCACTACATAGGTTTGAAGCCAGGACTTGTACACCGGGTTTCATAGTGCGCATGACCGCCGGGTGTATGAGTCCTGGCTTCAAACCTATGTTGTTCGTGTGGCGCCCTGGACAAACCAGGACGTCACAGGTACTGCAACAGCACACCCCACACCCCAGTTAGGCACATCAGCCGCACACACAAATCCTTGTTGCCTCCCTCCAGGGGCTGATGTCCACACCAGGTGGGGTGGAGGCAGGCGGTTGGCCCCACCCATTGAGGAGTTCGCAGCCCTGGAGGCGGGAAAGGAGTTCAGTTGAGTTGAGTGGAGTAGAGTGGAGTTGAGGGAAGTGGTAGTAGAGGAGCAGACTGACCGTGTCCGGGTACGTGGCCCGGGCACAAACAGCAAGGTTGGCAGACAGTGGTGGTCATCTGCAGGAGTGGCCTATCGATGCGGAACCGTAGGACCGAGGTCAGGCGGTGGCCCACTGGTACCGAACCGGGGAGCGAAGAGAAGCCGGCACCATTCGGCAGGGCCTACGGACCCTGACCAGGCTTGGAGTCGCCGTTAAACCGGTCAAATCCGTTAGCGACGGGAACCTCCGGGGTTTCCCAGCAGCAGAGACCTGATTGAAGGCAACCGTCCAAACCGTAAGGGAAATACAGTCACCGCCAAGGCTACAATTCGTAGGGCCAGAGCATGCAGGTAAAAGGAGCTCCTCCGGCGCCTATCCAAGCTGGGGAGCGGGTTACCGGTGGGAAGCCATCGAGGCTGAAAACACACTGCAGGTGCAGGGAAAGGCAGTCACCGCCAACCTACCGGGAGTGACCACCGCAGCCAGCTGCGGGACCCGTCCATCCAGCCGTTTGTTTTACCAGAGACTCCATATAAGTTATTGGCTGAGTGAGTACCACCGTGCCATCTGGCACCGCGCTGTCCCTGCGACCCTGCAACTCACCAAACCCTGGGTGGCGTCATGGACTGACTTCCCTAAACCCCAAAGACTTTCCCCTTTCACTCACGGGCGAGGAGCGCCGCTCGAGTCCCCGGATCCGGCCCACCGCTCGAGCCACCGAGCAGCGAGCAGCAAGCAGCAGCGCCGGACCCGAGCGTGGTGAGCGCAGTGCCCCCCTCCCCGCCCGCGACAACTTGGCGTCACGAACAGGATCTTACCGTTCTACCGCCTGGTAGAAGTGCGCCTTGTGTCCCGCCGGAGGTGTCCGGCCGAAAAATTTCAGAATCCGCCATCTTGGGTGCGAAAAGTTCCCCGCTCGAGCGTCTTCCCGAGCAGTGGAGGCGCGAAAGCCGAAGCTCCGCCCCTGAAGAGGAGGTGCGGAGAAGAAACCAAGGGGGGCGGATGGTGTTTGGCCGCATGTGAACCGCGGCTATAAAAGCAGGGACGCCAGGGCTCTGCGGCCATCTTTGGTTCCTGGAAGAGGCCGCTGCAACGATGCATAGTCTGTCCGTCAACACCGTAGTCCCCGCGCCCGTGCCTGGTACCGCAGCTTGGGTGGAAGTCCGGACCGTCCAGATAAGCAGCCGTCTGCAGGTCTGTGTGCAGCTCCTGGAGGAGTGGGAGGCCGACATGGCAGACGTGGTGGCGGCTATATGGAGACGCGAGGTGGAGGAAGATTTGGAGGAGCGGGTAAGAGACCCACGCCCCTGTATTCCCAAGGGATCGTCCGCTGCGGCTGAGGGGCCCGGCCTGCACCCGCTCACCCTGCTGCCTCCCCCGCTACCCGCGTTAGTCGCTACCGCCCCGCCACTAGGCCTGCTACCCGCCCAACCGATATCGGTACCCTGCCCGTCCGCCCAAGCGGAACGACCTGCAGCAGAAACCCAAAACCGTCCTGAACTGCTTCCCTGGAAGCTGCCGAAGACCGAGCCCGTCAGTGGAGATGTACCGGAGGTACATGCAGTGACCGTGCCTGGTCCCGCACCAACTCCGGCAGCCCGTCTCGTGCAGGAGGAGGCGGAGGTCAAGAGGAAGAGGAACCCTGTACCCATCCCCCACGCCTCGGCTGAGGCTGCGCTGGGTCATTGCTGCGAGGCAGCGCCCCAGGCCATGACACCGCGGGATCTTCCACGGAGGGCGCCAGTGGTGGGCAGCGTGGTGGAAGTCTCGCGGGGCTCGACCTGCACGCAGGGGCAAGCAGTAGCCCCTTACTGGGACAGGGAACCGACCCCACTGGGCCGAGAAATTGCGGAGAGGGAGGAGCGGAGAGCTGAGTTGATAGCTCGCACCATTCAAGAAAAGGAGAGCCTCTGCAGAGCCACCTTCCGTGTATGAAGCCCGATCCATGAGGGGCAAGTAAAGAAATTTGATGTCCGTCGGGGATACGGATTCATATATGAGCCAGGCCTGGAGGCCGAGGTCTTTGTAGCCCACCGGGGCGTTAATGCCCATTTACCAGAGGACTACCCGGGCCGTAACCTGATGCCAGGGGATTTGGTCCAGTTCACCCGACATTGCGGAGAGAGGGGCTGGTTTGCCCTAGACGCTAAACTGAGGGGCAGTCAAGAGGCCGAAGTACCAGCCCAGCCCCCTCCTCCGGCCAGTGTAGTGGATTTGAAGTGAGCCAGCGGTCCACCGTTGCACCGTTGTCCCCGTTGGGACCATCAGCACCGTTAAGTGAGTAAATAAATGAAAATGAATCAACCGAACTGTAATCTGATTAGAACCCGTGATTGAACCGGCCGTTGCCGGCAAGTTGTCCCTGAAGGGACCCTTTGCACCGTTGGCGTAAGGAACTACTTATGGACACGACCGAGAACTAGCAGGGCAACCACAAACTTGTGGCATGAAAATAATTTCTAGCCTTTATTCCGTGGCCGCCTCCGGAGAGGCTGTTTTGGAGGATGGGCCTGGAGGAAAGGGATGGCCCAGGCCCGCCACTACCGTAACCGGTGGCAATCCTCCGGGGGTCAGGGGTCCCTCATGGACGTGGGTCCCCTGAAAGAGACCGTACCCGCTCGGGCAGCCTGGTGATGGACTGGGGCAAGTGGTGCTGGCCACTTCTTAGGGGCAGCATCAGGGCCAGGTTGTTTGGGCGGGGGGGAGAGCGGAAGCTGAGTGTTGTTAATAAAAGTGTACCGTTAGTAACGTTAAAGAAAGTGCCTCCCGTTAAGGGAAGTTTCATGAAAAATGCTTATGTTAATATGTTTGCCGTTTACCGTATATTTATCTTTTTCAGTTGCAAAAAAAATAAAACCGGTGATGGACGGGCAGCCCGCGGATGGTCTGCATTTAACCAAGGGGGAATGTGGTGCCCTCGACAAGCCAGGACGTCACAGGTACTGCAACAACATACCCCACACCCCGGTTAGGCACATCAGCCGCACACACAAATCCTTGTTGCCTCCCTCCAGGGGCTGATGTCCACACCAGGTGGGGTGGAGCCAGGCGGTTGGCCCCACCGATCGAGGAGTTCACAGCCCTGGAGGCGGGAAAGGAGTTCAGTTGAGTTGAGTGGAGTAGAGTGGAGTTGAGGGAAGTGGTAGTAGAGGAGCAGACTGACCGTGTCCGGGTACGTGGCCCGGGCACATACAGCAAGGTTGGCAGACGGTGGTGGCCGTCTGCAGGAGTGGCCTATTGGCGTGGAACCATAGGACCGGGGTCAGGCGGTGGCCCGCCGGTACCGAACCGGGGAGCGAAGAGAAGCCGGCACCATTCGGCAGGGCCTACGGACCCCGACCAGGCTTGGAGCCACCGTTAAACCAGTCAAATCCGTTAGCGACGGGAACCTCCGGGGTTTCCCAGCAGCAGAGACCCGATTGAAGGCAATCGTCCAAACCGTAAGGGAAATACAGTCACCGCCAAGGCTACAATTCCCTGGGCCAGAGCCTGCAGGCAAAAGGAGCTCCTCCGGCGCCTATCCAAGCTGTGGAGCGGGTTACCGGTGGGAAGCCATCGGGGCCAAAAACACACTACAGGTGCAGGGAAAGGCAGTCACCGCCAACCTACCGGGAGTGACCACCGCAGCCGGCTGTGGGACCCGTCCGTCCAGCCGTTTGTTTTACCAGAGACTCCGTATAAGTTATTGGCTGAGTGAGTACCACCGTGCCATCTGGCACCGCGCTGTCCCCGCGACCCTGCACCTCACCAAACCCTGCCATCCACATTCCAGTCGCCTCACCGGGCCCCGGGACCACCAAACCCCCTACCCACAGAGGGGAGAGAAACATCTCGGCTGCTTCCTGTCATCGCTCCCGGGATCCCTGTCCAGAGCAGCGGTGGTGTCCCTACCTCACCACAAACCGTGGGTGGCATCACGGACCGACTTCCCCAAACCCCAAAAACTTTCCCCTTTCACTCACGGTTGAGGAGCGCCACTTGAGTCCCCAGATCCGGCCCACCGCTCGAGCCACCGAGCAGCGAGCAGCAAGCAGCAGCGCCGGACCCGAGCATGGTGAGCGCAGCGCCCCCCTCCCCGCCCGCGACATTGGCATCACCTATAGTGTGGGATTATGAGCACTGGGACAAAATTAGGACTTGGGCGTAATGGCAGTAGAGAGGTGGGTGTGACCATCCTCTGAGTCTGCGCATTCATTAGCATGTTAGCATGCCCACAGGGGCATACTGACATGCTAAAGGGGCTGAATATCTAGGGGAAGTTGCACCTTTGCGACTAGTCACTGGCCTCATTAGCATATTATAAAAAAATCTTTAGAAATACTTTTTCTAAGGATATCTTTATCTATGCCACTAGACACAGTGATGGTTAGACAGGGATTAGCAATATGCATCCAAATCTGCTGCACCCAAGCTATAGATCTCAGTATCTCCTGCAGAGTGATCATGGGCCTCTTGGCTGCTTTTCTAATTAGCACTCTCCTGGTTTGGGATGCCAGTATAGGCAGACAGCCATGCCTTGGTAGGTTTGCAGTTTTGCTGTACTCCTTCCATTTCTCGATGATGGATTGAACAATGCCCAGTACGATGTTCAGAACTTGGGCTAATTATTATTTTTATAACCTAACCCTCTTTTACTGATCTCCACAACTTTATCTCTGATATGTCTGATGTGTTCTTTGGCTTTTATGATGCTGTTTGATCCCTAGTGTTCTCAAACAATTCTTTGTGGCCTTCAAAGAACAGCCGTAGTACTGAGAATAAATTACTGTATACACAGATGGACTCAATTTACTAATTAGGTGACTGCTGGAGGCAACTAATCAGTCAAGATTTTAGTTAGGGTTTTAAGACTTCAGGAGCCGGAATACAAATGCACGTCACAATTTTCAGATTCACTTTTTTTTTTTTAAATTAGGAAACCATGTATCATTTTCTTTACACTTCCCAAATACTTGCTACTGTGTGTTGGTATGTCACATAAAATCTAAATAAGACACACTTAAATTTGCTGATGTATTGTGAAAAAGATGTGAAAAAGTTCAAGGGCATGAAAACTTTTTCAAGTCAATGTATGTTGGAATATGGACTGAAGGTACAGCATTGTATGTATATATGGTTGAGTGTCTTGATGTGACTGCAATTTTTCCTGACACTGGTTGACAATAATATGTGGTCTCCTAATGGTGTCAAGAGATAAGGGGGCTTAACATGCTAGGATATCGTTAATGTTTTGTCGTCGGGGTCAAGTTGTTAATGATGCACATCCGGCGTCATTAACGATATCGCAGTGTGTGACACTGACCAGCGACCTTAAGTGACCTCAAAAATGGTGAAACTCGTTCACCATGGAGAGGTCGTCCCAAACTCAAAAATCGGTAAGGGTTGTTTATCCAGGTGGTTCATCGCTCATGCGGCAGCACACATCGCTATGTGTGACACCGCAGGAGCGAGTACCGTCTCCTTACCTGCCGCCGGCCACAATGCGGAAGGAAGGAGGTGGGCGGGATGTTACGTCCTGCTCATCTCCGCCCCTCCGCATTGATTGGCCGGCCGCTTAGTGACATTCGGTGACGTCGCTGTGATGCCGAACGTCCCTCCCCCTTAAAGGAGGGATTGTTCGGCAGTCACAGCGACGCCGCCGACCAGGTAAGTATGTGTGACGCTGCCGTAGCGATAATGTTCACTACGGCAGCGATCACAAACAATCGCATGCGCGACGGGGGCGGGTACTTACTCGCTCGCTATCGCTACAAATTGCTAGCAATATCGCTACCGTGTAGAGCCCCCTATAGTGTGAAAAAGTATGTTCCCCTGTGAGGGGGTCCTTCTCCCATATCACACAATCAACAAAGCGAGAGATGGCTGTGCAATTCAAAGAGAATTTATTCCAAGCAAATCAGATGGTCCATAACATAATCCAACAAATGGAGACTAAAAATAGTAACGACAACACGAATATAGTCCAGTAATGGATAAATGTCCAGGTCTCTCTGAGGAGCCACACCTTCAGCACAGAGGTTCAATCTTCATCCTTCTCTCTTCAAGTTCTCAAACAGACTGCCTCATTCCCCCAGGTAAGCAAAGAGGTTAAGTGCATTCCGGGCCCACTTCCGCCAACACCTAGGGAAAAACACTACAGGGGGTGATTACCTACAGACAACACAATGTACACAAGCAATACAAATAATGGACAGTGAACCATGACTAAACATTAACCCACACAAAATGGTACATAACATACAATATCACACCATCACAGCCCCCTTCCTTAGGGTGGTGTCACACACAGCGACAACGACAACGATGTCGCTGCTACGTCACCACTTTCTGTGACATTGCAGCGACGTCCCGTTGCTGTCGCTGTGTGTGACATCCAGCAACAACCTGGCCCCTGCTGTGGGGTCGCCGGTCGTTGCTGAATGTCCAGCTTCATTTTTTGGTCGTCGCTCTCCCGCTGTGACGCACACATCGCTGTGTGTGACAGCGAGAGAGCGACGAAATGAAGCGAGCAGGGAGCAGGAGCCGGCATCTGGCAGCTGCGGTAAGCTGTAACCAGGGTAAACATCGGGTAACCAAGAGAAGACCTTTCCCTGGTTACCCGATATTTACCTTTGTTACCAGCGTCCGCCGCTCTCGCTGCCAGTGCCGGCTCTCTGCTCTCTGCATATGTAGCTGCAGTACACATCGGGTAGTTAACCCGATGTGAACTGTAGCTAGGAGTGCAGGGAGCCAGCACTAAGCAGTGTGCACGGCTCCCTGCTCTCTGCACATATAGCTGCAGTACACATCGGGTAATTAACCCGATGTGTATTATAGCTAGGAGTGCAGGGAGCCAGCGCTAAGCAGTGTGCACGTCTCCCTGCTCTCTGCACATGTAGCTGCAGTACACATCAGGTAATTAACCCGATGTGTACTGTTGCTAGGAGTGCAGGGAGCCAGCGCTAAGCAGTGTGCACGGCTCCCTGCTCTCTGCACATGTAGCTGCAGTACACATCAGGTAATTAACCCAATGTGTACTGTAGCTAGGAGTGCAGGGAGCCAGCGCTAAGCGCGGCTCCCTGCTCTCTGCACATGTAGCACAGCGACGCGTGTCGTTATGATCGCTGCTGCTTCTGCTGTGTTTGACAGCTAAGCAGCGATCATAACAGCGACTTACGAGGTCGCTGTTGCTTCACAGAAAATGGTGACGTAACAGCGACATCGTTGTCGCTGTCGCTATGTGTGAACCCAGCTATAGATTTCTAAGAACACTTTCACACCTTTGTACATTTGGGACCTCCATACTGTATCAACCTGACTGTTTAATAAAACCATTGATTCCAGGCATCATATTCATTGTTCAGTATTTTTATATTTTAGAGGTATATTTCTCAGGAAGCCTGTATTCAGAGTTATTTGTAACGCAGACATAGTTCCTTTTTTTCACCATATTAACCTCTGTAAAAGAGATGTTTATGAAAAGTTTATTTTGACAAGTAAAGTTTGCATGCTCATGTCTTGTCTTTTCTTAGTAGAGTAATTGGTTCCCATAGCAAAGACAAAAGATTAACATCTCTATTCACTGTTGACCCAACTAAGTGGATGAATATGAGAATGTCTCACAAAAGAAAATAAGATGTACAGCAACACTGGATTCACAAAGCTAGGGGATTTACAATAAATTTGTATAGCAAGTAATGGTTTGTAAAATCTTGGAAAGGAATTTATTTCTAAAAACGTTTCTCTCAAGAGAAAAAAAAATTGTAAAAGTGAATTATTTCACAGTATAAAAGAAAGTCAAAGGTCTTTGTGAAAGCAGTTAGCCTCCAATTATTCTTCATTATTTTTATGCTACTAGGTTAATAGATTGTAAGAAAAAAAAAAGAATAAAATAAGAAATAATTCCATTTATGATTTCAAAATCAGAATTTTTCCTTGTTTATTTTCAAAAGCTTTTAGTGCATTGAGAAATTCATGATGGCAATAATCCAAGAAAAAAGGCTTATTAATCTAACAGATATAAATGTTAAGTTAAAAAGTTAGCTTAACTAAAATGTTACAGTCATTTATTAAATGCTTTTTTATTTGGAATTGTCAGTAGAAACAGGCAAAAGGAATAATTGATGTACCTGAATAGAGATTTAACCCCTTTTATGAGTAGTTTCATACTGAAGGGATCATGACTGTGTAAACGTTGAGTTGACATGATGTAGTGAACATATGTTACACTCTGGCCGATGGTTCAAATCTGGCTGACATTATTTGGCCCACAATGCCAGGCGCTCATTATTAGGTATGGAGAGCTACAGGAGCATGTAAAACTTTGGGCAACCCTGGTCAAAATTGCTGTTTTTATATAGTTCACCATACAGATTAATGGGCCCAAATGGTCCGCCCTAAAGAATAATGGCACCACATAGTGTTCTATCCAGAATAATGAGCATAACATAGTTCTCCTTAGGCCCCCTTCACACGTCCGTGATACACGTGCGTGTTTGGTCCGTTTCCGTATATGCCGGAGACACGGCCAAACGTGCACCAATGTTAATCTATGATTGTGGTCACACGTGCGTTATTTCATTATGTCCGTGTGTGCGTGTCCATGATCCGTATGTGTTTGCGTTTTGCACGGATGCATGTCCGTTATCTGCACGGAGCACGCACACGTGGACACAATGAAAGTCTATGGATATGTGCACACACGTTAGTAAACACTTATGCATCTACCTATAGTCCGTGTCCGTTTGGTGTTTTTATTTCTAGTGATGTCGGCTATTCTTTCTATTTCTGTGTATGTCGGTCAATCTCCCTGAGTCCGTCAGTCGATCTCTCTGTCGGTCTCTCTGTCCCTCTCTCACAGTCTGTCAGTCAGTTTCCCCCCCTCTCTCATACTTACCATTCCCCGATCACCGGCGCGGCGCTGCACGGCATTCACACTGCTGCGGCGGCTTTTACTATTTTGAAAAAGCCGGCCGCTCATTAAACAATCTCCTATTCCCTGCTTTCCCCGCCCACCGGCACCTATGATTGGTTGCAATGAGACACGCCCCCACGCTGAGCGACAGGTGCCTCACTGCACCCAATCACAGCAGCCGTGGGCGTGTCTATACTGTGCAGTAAAATAAATAAATAATTAAAAAAAAACGGCCCTCTTTTGACAAAGCTTGTGGCGAAACGTGCGTTAAGGGTGGAGGGGCGCATGGCCAGATAATATATCGTTCAATGTAAGTAAACGCTGCTTGTTGATGGTAACAATTGTTTGCAATCAATACTTAGTGACTGGTGCTGTGTTATACCTATTAGATCGGATGCAACCTTTTTCTGTTGCCGGGTGTGTTTGACATGATGGGAATAGTCATAAGGGCTTAGAAAAAATTTTGGTGGAACATTGGATAAGGAGATAATATACTAATCTGGAATTTGAAGTTATATCCACTGCTCTCAGTAGTAATAATAATAAATAGACCTTATGTCCCGTGATGTGTGACACAGCATGGCAACAGAATAGGTGATGGTAATATTTAATATTTAATATTGATATTTTTATGGATATTGCACAGTGTCATAATGAGCAGGATGTTTATTTAATTATAGTCTGGAACCATGTGTCCCCCAGGTGGCTCTCTTGTTTGATATTATATTGGTTTGAATTTATTGATAATAAAATAAATAATTGATAGAAAATCATATTGATTCACTTCTTTCTTGGTCAGTAAAATGGCACCAAGTAGTGTTGGTTCTATTAAGAATGTGTCTGCTCCTGCACATGATGAAATATGAATTAACAAAATGTTTCCTATGTGGGTGACTAAGATGTGCATGCCCGAAGAGAAGTGCTGGTCAGAAAAGCATCCCTAAACTAATGTCAAATTAAACAATACAGATATTCTGTATACGCAGTTACTTTTTAGCATTATCCATAAATGCTCTAACAGAACTAAGTTCATAACATATTACAGATTTGATCAAAGCTTAACTTTAATGTACAGTACATTGTAAATTCTAACTTAATTTATCAATGTCCTGAATAATGATAAAAATAGAGATTAGCGGACTCATGGAAATTCAGGTTCATTGGGTTCAGATGGACTTTAGTTAAAAGTTTAGTTCACGACCCAGACTTGACCCAAACTTAACCTCAATCCTCATATAAGTCAATAGAGACCTGAACATTTATGCTGCAAAACGGCTGTTAAAAAAGAAAGCAAAATGAGGGTATGAGCAGGTCAATTGTACTGCAAACAAATATGGATATGGAAAAACAAATAAATAAAAAATGACTTGGGGTCCCCCTTAATTTTTGATGCCCTGCACAGGTAAAGCAGACAGCTGTTGGCTGCAGCCCTCAGCTGTCTGCTTTACCTTGGCTAGTTATCAAAAATAGAGGTGCGCGCAGCTCGGCTCTTGCTCTGGTGCATTGGCAATCGGAGTAATACTTTTGGTGTTGTCAGCTGAAATCAAGAGTTATTAATAGAGAGACAGCTATCATTCACCCCCATTTGTAAATCAGTAATTATAGAGTTAAAACACATATACAGAGCAAAAAAGATAGAGTTTATTTGGACAAATACTCCTCCAAGTAATTAAAATAAATGCTTGAGGGTCCCATTCGAACCCTATGGAGCTTAATTCTCAGAACGCTCTGAGAACGAGGCCCCATAGGTAACTCGCAGTCAGCGGCAGACCCAGAATTTCTAACAAATGTTGGTGTTGTTCCACACTAGTGCATGCTGCAGCTGAAACTCCACTATTGCCTGCGTCTGTTCACACACTCTTTCCAGCATATGCAAGGTGAAGTTTCACCATATGGGATCATTGCATAAAAGGTGAGTGAGAAGGCAGAAATTATGCTGCAGACAGGAAAGCAGCAGCAGGGTGAATACAGAAGTGCTCACAGATGGCCTGCATTTTCAGCAGCAACACTAATATACGTGAGTAATCATTAAGAATGCTTTGCACTACTAATTTGAGCACATGTGACAGGTAGGAGATGTGTGTCAAACCAGCTAGGCCCAGAGCTGCTATGAAAGTTTGCCCATTATCGCACACTACCAGTCCGAGCATGAAGTTCAGTGGCACCAATCACTCATCAATTTGTTGTTTGATCCCTTCCACAGCTCCTATGCCGTGTGGGATTTCTTCCCAAAGTAATGAGTTTCAGAGCAGCCTATTGTTGCTATCATTTAACTATGCTGAAATTGGCTATGGAAGCGGTGGAGGAAGCAGAAAAGTAGGGGGAGGCAACATGGGCAGAGAAACATCCAGCAATACTCAGTGGTGGTAGGACATGCATCAGAACACCTTCCACCTTAGGCCCAGCTGCCACTACATTTAGCTAGTGGGCAGTTAGAAAGATTGATTTGCCATGCCCATGATTACTGGTCCATTATATCAGGGTTATGTGGATTTTGCTACTGATGGCATTGCACAGTGCACACCAGATTTTGTTCCCACCTGGAAGAGCAGTGGTGGCTGAAAACAGGGTGGCCCTGTTGATATTGAGCGGGTGAGGAGGCAGAGACTGCATCAGAAGAGGGAGCTGAAGGATCCTCAGATCATGGTTTTTCAGATGTGTACTTCACTGCAGCTCGCACTTTGAATTTGGATGGCTCATCATGCAGGTGGTGCTCAGGTCCAGAACAAGTGGATGAGATGGAAGATAGATGCCCATGGTCCTCAAATACCAACTCTGCTTTTTCAGTAGGGGACTGGGTGGAAGACAATGCAAAGAAACTGGAGGCACTCTCAGCCATCCAATCTAAAACCGCCTCAACATATTCTGGCCTCACAATTCGTACAGCAGTACTCGGGCCTACGAAATGAAGCAAAACGTCCTGTAGCATGCAAGGACCAGAGGAAGGTGTTTCATTTGAGCATATAGCAGTCACAGATTAGCCACTTCCTCTCCTTGCAGCATCTACACGACGACCACCAGCATCATTGCAGATACGACCATGTCCACTATTCAATGTTCTCTTAACCCCTTCACGACCGCGGGCCGTAAAATTACGTCCCTGCGGTCATAACCTTACTGCTCGCGGTCTGCCGGCAGCATCATGCTGCGATCAGCACACATCTCGGCTGATTTTCACAGCTGAGATGTGTGCCTGCTAGGCACGTGCAGAATCGTTATCTGCTCGTGCCGTTTAACCCCTTATATGGCGCTGTCAATATGTGACAGCGCCATTATAAGCGCAATCGCGGTAAAATTTTACTTACCGCCCGATACCGGAAGTCACGTGACGCGATCACGTGACTCCCGATAGTTGTCATGGTAGCACAGGGTCATGTGATGACTCCTGTACTACACTTGACTTGCTTTCACTTTCGCTGTGCCAGCGGCACAGCTAAAGAGAAAGAGAGCGTATCTGCTGTTTACAGCCTTGTAGCTGTGATCAGCAGATACTGCAGAGCGATCGGAATGCTGATCGCAATAGCCCCCTAGGGGGACTAGTAAAATAAAAAAAAAAAGTTAAAAAAAAGTTTTAAAAAATTTAAAAAAAACAAAAAAACCTAAAAGTTCAAATCACCCCCCATTCGCCCCATTGAAAATTAAAGGGTTAAAAAAATAAAAAATATACACACATTTGGTATCGCCGCGTTCAGAAACGCCCGATCTATCAAAATATAAAATCAATTAATCTGATCAGTATACGGCGTAGCGGCAAAAAAATTCCAAACGCCGAAATGACGTTTTTTTGTCGCCACAACTTTTGCGCAAAATTCAATAAGAGGTGATCAAAACATAGCATGTGTGCAAATATGGTACCGTTAAAAACGTCAACTCGAGACGCAAAAAAGAAGCCATCATTGAGCCATAGATCCCAAAAAATAAGAACGCTACGGGTCACGGAATATGGCGTAAAACGTGCGCCACTTTTTTCGGACAAACTTCCGATTTTTTTTAACCCCTTATATAAAAGTAAACCTATACATGTTTGGTGTCTACGAACTCGCACAAACCTGAGGCATCACACCCACACATTAGTTTTACCATATAGTGAACACAGTGAATAAAATATCTCAAAAACCATAGTGCTATTGCACTTTTTTTGCAATTTTTCTGCATTTGGAATTTTTTTGCCGTTTTCCAGTACACTATATGGTAAAATTGAGGGTTTCATTTAAAAGTACAGCTCGTTCCGCAAAAAATGAGCCCTCACATGACCATATTGACTGAAAAAAAAAAAGTTACGTCTCTCAGAAAAAGAATGGCGAAAAAAAAAACGGAAAGCGAAAAATCGGCCGGTCGTGAAGGGGTTAATTTCCCCCCCCCCAAGAAAAAAAATCTAGTAGAGAAGAGCCTGTGGTTAGGGCAGTATGCTCAAGGCTGTTGAGGCACTCTGCATCAGGCTGTTATAGCACTGTGCACCAGTCTGTTATAGCACTGTGCACCAGTCTGTTAGAGCACTGTGCAACTGGCTGTAAGGGCACTTTGCACCAGGCTTTTAAAACCCACTGCACCAGGCTTTTATTGCAATCTGCACTAGGCTGTTAGGGCAGTATGCGCCAGGCTGATAGAGACCAGTGCACAAGGCTGTTAGGGCACAGTGCACAAGGCTGAGAGGGTACTGTGTACCAGGCTGTTATGGCCCTGTGCACCAGGCTATTAGGCAACAGTCTAACAGGTTTAAACCAATTATGCCAACCAGGGGTATATATAGTGTGTCTACAATAGACTATCACTATAGATATATAATTAACCCCATACAGATAAAGATAGGCTATTATAATTAATCCAAAAAACCCGATTCACATAAAATAACCACAAACAATGATAGAACTTACATAATTTTATTAATTCATAATTAAAAATACAGCAAGGAAAATGATAACAAGGAGAATGGGTCTGAACACAGCAATTTAACACCAAACAGTCGAAAAGATTATCAATACATAGCATAAAATAATAATGTACGGTGCGACAAGAATATAGGCCACTAGATGGTAATAACAGATAAATAATGTATATTAAATTAATTAAAATGGCAGCTACACAAAATTATTATACTATATAGTGCAAAGTAGTGTAATAAATAATTATAGTAGCAACAATGTGCAATGGAGTATATCCATGCAGGATATTAATGTAACCATAGCATCTTGAAATAAAGTGGACTGTGTGTGCAAATGATGCTGAAATAATTAAAGTGCACCAGTGAATAAATAATAAGCTGCACTATTAATAAAAAAAAAAACATAATTAAATAATTCATATAAAGTTAGTAGCAGCCAATATCAGATTATACATTTTACCCAATAAATGTCCAATAAGGTATTTAGAAATCATCATGCCAAAATCAGGGCAGGGAGATCAATATCAATATATAGATAATACACCAAGATCAATGGGTCAGACTAAAGGGTGCTTTACACGCTGTGACATCACTAGCGATGTTGTGCATGATAGCACCCGCCCCAGTCGTTCGTGCGATATTTTGTGATCGCTGCCATAGAGAACATTATCGCTACGGCAGCGTCACACGCACATACCTTTTCAGCGACGTCAAGGGGAAGGTGCATTTGGCGTCATAGCGACGTCACTGCGGCGTCACTAAGCCGCCACCCAATAGCAGAGGAGGGGCGGAGATAAGCGGCCGGAACATGCCACCCACTTCCTTCCTTCCTCATTGCCGGTGGACGCAGGTAAGGAGATGTTCGTCGTTCCTGTTGTGTCACACATAGCGATGTGTGCTGTCGCAGGAATGACAAACAACCAGCGGCATGCACCACCAACGATATTATGAAAAGGAGTGACGTATCAACGATTTCTGACGCTTTTGCGATTGTTGATCGTCGCTCTTTGGTGTCACACGCTGCGATGTCGCTAACGGCGCCGGATGTGCGTCACTAACAACATGACCCCCGACGATATATCATTAGCGATGTTGCAGCATGTAAAGCACCCTTAAGAGTAGTTACCCGAGGCCATAACTGTAGCAGTTGTGCCAACTCACAACCCTACGTGTGTTTCACCTTACCTTCATCGGTGGGGGGGGGATGATGGTCCAACAGGTTATTAGGGCACTGTGCACCAGGCTGTTAGGGTAGTATGCACAAGACTGTTAGGGCTCTGTGCATGAGGCTGTTAGGGAACTGTGGTGCACCAGGCTGGTAATGCAGTATGCACCAGGCTGTTGGGGAAGTATGTGCAACGCAGTTAAGACACTGTGCACCAGGCTGTTAGGGCTGTTAGGTGCAACAGACTGTTGGGGCACTGTGGTGCACCAGCCTATTAAGGCAATATGCACCAGGTTGTTGAGGCATTGTGCACCAGGCTGATAGGGCAGTATGCACAAGGCTGTTAAGGCACTTTGCACCATGCTGTTATAGCAATATGAACTAGGATATTAGCACAGTGTGCAGCAGGTTGTTAAGGCCGTATGCACCAGGCTGTTATGGTCAATGTGCACCAGGCTGTTAGGGAAGTATGCACAAGGAAGTTAGAGCACTGTGCACCAGGCTGTTATGGTCAATGTGGTGCACCAGGCTATTAGGGCAGTATGAAAAAGGCTGTTAGGGCACTGTGTACCAGTCTGATAGCATACCTCCCAACTTTTCAAGAAAGGAAAGAGGGACAAAGTATGCAAATTTGACCACGCCCCTAACCACACCCCTAGCCACACCCATTTGACAGTAAGGGTCATTCAGCAGATGTCCCGGACTGTTCATTCATAATCATAGCAGGCAGAATTTTTTTATATTTCTATGTGTTACTATATGACATGTTGCTTATTTGTGCCTATAAGGCCGTGTTCACACGTTAGATAAATTGTATTATTTTGTTTCTGTCTGCACCAAACTACACAATAACTATCTTCTCTGTTTTTTCCATTTTTGCTGCATTTTTTCTGCTTTTTCTCCATTATTTAATGTGTTTTTGGTTCAGATGTGAATCTGCGTTTTTAAGTGTTTTTATTGTACAGAGAAGCTTTTTCCTGCATTTTTTTAAGCTCCACATAGAAACCTCCAGAGAACCCCCCCCCCCCCCGAAAACCGCAGAATTCAGCGGCGTCGTCACGTGGAATCACATCCACTTTACTTGGACAATTAAAGACAGCAGAATAAATGTGCAACAAAACAGCAGAAAAAAAATGCTGCATTTACACTACATGGGAATATGGACTAATTGTCCAAGCAAAGTGGATGAGACGTCATGTAATCTCCGCCCCTGGTGCGTGGAAAGACGCCGCTGAACTGTGCGGATTTGGTGTTTCTTTCTTGATAAGCTTCAGGACTCACATCAGCAACAAACATGTATCAAATAAGGGGGACAATGTATAAATAATACCGCAAACACGCAATAATCAGAGAACATTGTTATTGCACTTGTGGCGTGGACACCTGCAGAAAAAATGCAGCATTTACGCTACGTGTGAACACGGCCTCAGTGATCCATTTTTATTACATTTTTTATGGGTTTTAATAAAGAAAAATAATAAATTGCGCCATTTTTTTCCCGCCATTTACCGATCCCCATAAATAACCTGATCACTGTGTTGTTCAGGTTGTTACGATTACAGGGACACCAAATATGTCCATGTTATTTGCTGATTTGTGATGTTTATTATTTTATAAAAAAGTGCAATAAAATTACATTATTCTATTTTTTTTATTATTTTTAGAAACTTTATTAGAAGAAAAAAAATCCTCTTTTCCTCTCTCTCCAGAATACAGGAGATAGAGACGCTGCTCTGTACAATGGAGCTGTGTCCTGTGTAATCTGCTGTGTAAGAGGCTGCATTGTAGGTTCATTTATGTAAAATCCTCCCTCCGACATCATCAATCCTAGTGGCTCAATAGCTAGAGCAGCTAGGAAAGCTAGGAGGCTGCTGGCCATTAAGTTTTGAACGTTGCTGGTTTGAATCCAAGGTGGTGAAGATAAAAAAAAAAATTGTATTTGTATTTTTTTCCTCATTTCTTTATAGTAGTTTTATAGGAACAAATGAATCTGACTCTTTCCTTCACCTACATTGAGATACAGTATTTATCTATCTATCTCTATCCATCTATCTATCTATCTATATCTATCCCTCTATCTATCTATCTATCTATCTATCTATCTCTATCTATGATTCTATCTATCTATCTCTATCCCTCTATCTATCTATGATTCTATCTATCCATAATCTATGATTCTATCTATCTATCTATCTATCTATCTATGATTCTATCTATCTATGATTCTATGATTCTATCTATCTTTGATTCTATCTATCTATGATTCTATCTATAATTCTATCTATGATTCTATCTATGATTCTATCTCTATTATCTGTCGTGTATCTATATATCCCTCTATAATCCATCCCTCTATCATCCATCCATCCCACTATCATCCATCCATCCCTCCCTCTATCCCTCCATTCATCCCTCCATTCATCCCTACATTCATCCCTCTATTTCTCCATTCATCCCTCCATTCATCCATCCATCCCTCCCTCTATCCCTCCATTCATCCCTCCATTCATCCATCCATCCCTCTATCCCTCCATTCATCCCTCCATTCATCCATCCATCCCTCCCTCTATCCCTCCATTCATCCCTCTTTCATCCATCCATCCCTCCCTCTATCCCTCCATTCATCCCTCCATTCATCCCTCTATCCCTCCCTCTATCCCTCCATTCATCCCTCTATCATCCATCCATCCCTCCCTCTATCCCTCCCTCTATCCCTCCATTCATCCCTCCATCCCTCCCTCTATCCCTCCATTCATCACTCCATTCATCCCTCCATCCCTCCCTCTATCCCTCCATTCATCCCTCCATTCATCCTTCCATTCATCCCTCTATCCCTCCCTCTATCCCTCCATTCATCCCTCCATTCATCCATCCCTCCCTCCCTCTATCCCTCCATTCATCCTTCTATTATCCATCCATCCCTCCCTCTATCCCTCCATTCATCCCTCCATTCATCCCTCCCTCTATCCCTCCATTCATCCCTCCATCCCTCCCTCTATCCCTCCATTCATCCCTCCATTCATCCCTCCATTCATCCCTCCATTCATCCATCCATTCATCCATCCATCCCTCCCTCTATCCCTCCCTCTATCCCTCCATTCATCCCTCCATTCATCCCTCCATTCATCCCTCTATCATCCATCCATCCCTCCATTCAGCCCTCCATTCATCCCTCCATCATCCATCCATCCCTCTATCCCTCCCTCTATCCCTCCATTCATCGCTCCATTCATCCCTCCATTCATCCCTCCATTCATCCCTCCATTCATCCCTCTATCATCCATCCATCCCTCCCTCTATCCCTCCATTCATCCCTCTATCATCCATCCATCCCTCCCTCTATCCCTCCATTCATCCCTCCATTCATCCATCCATCCCTCCCTCTATCCCTCCATTCATCCCTCCATTCATCCCTCTATCATCCATCCATCCCTCCCTCTATCCCTCCATTCATCCCTCCATTCATCCATCCCTCCATCCATCTTTGCAGCTGATTAATCTGCTTCTGGTGTCTCACCTGCAGTATAGAGGTCAAGATAACAAAATCTTCCTATTGGTTTCAATACAGGCAGTAGCTCAGTGGTAAAGCTGCTGCCTTTGAAACAACGAACTCACAGTTCCGGGGGTTCGAGTCCCGGCCGCCCCGAAAATCAAGAGCCGATGATAATTTAATTTAATTTATTCACTCCACTGAGGGGAGGAGCCGGGACATCAGCTGTGAGGGGCGGGAGTGCGGGACACACCTCCAAAATCGTTGCAGTCCCGCAGAATCCGGGACGGTTGGGAGGTATGCTGATAGGGCACTGTGCCCCTGGCTGTTAGGGTGTCGCGGGCGGGGAGGAGGGTGTCAGCACTGCGCTCACCCCTCTGCTCGGGTCCGGCTGCTGCTGCTCAGTGGTGGCTCGAGCGGTGGGCCGGATCCCGGGGGTTCTCGAGCAGCGCTCCTCGCCCGTGAGTGAAAGGGGATTGGGTTTTGGGATATAGTCTATTGTCCGTGACGCCACCCACGGTTGTGGTGATTTGTTGACACCACCGCTGCTCTGTATGGGGATCCCGGGAGTGATGATGTGGAGCAGCCAGTTGTTGTGTGGCCCCTCCGTGGGTAGGGGTTGGTGATCCCGGGGCCCAGTGATGAGGTGGGAGATGCAGGGCCTTGCGGCACTGTGGTACTCACTCAGTCTGAGACGTTGACACAGTTCTCGGTAAAACACACGGCTGGAAAGACGGTTCCCACGGACGGCTGCACTTGCTTTCCCCAGTAGGTGACGGTGATGTCCCTTTTCCTGCACCTAATGTTGTTGATGGTCTCGATGGGTTCCCACCGGTAACCCGCTCCCCGGCTTCAAGCTGGACCGGAGGAGCTCTACTCTTTGCCCGCAGGCGCTGGCCCTTAGAAACTGGTGCCCTGGCGGTGGCGGTGTCTCTACTTTAATGGTTGGACTGTTGCCTTCAATCGGGACTTGGTTGTTGGGAGACAGACGTCCCCTTCACTGACGGATTTGGCAAATTATGGTGACTCCTAGCCTTGCCGGGGTCCGAGAGGCCCCTGCCTTGGTGCTGACTGTTCTTTGTACACTGCTCCAGACTGCCGGGTCACCACCCGTCCGCGGTCCTTCCATGAACTCCCGAGCAGTCACCCCTGCGGACAATCACCGCCGTCTGCTGACCTTGCTGTCTCAGTCCGGGGCACACACCTGGACCAGCTTCAGGCTTTCTTACTGTCACTTTTACTCCTTTACTCCAGTTTTCTCCTTTGCTCCTCTACCACTTCACTTCCTTCTACTTTCACTTCCTTAACTGTTCTCCATGTTTACTCCTTCACCTCCTGAACTGAACTCTGTTCTGCCTGGTTCTTCCCGCCTCCAGAGCTGTGTACTCCTCAGTGGGCGGAGCCAACCGCCTGGCCTACCCCCTGGTGTGAACATCAGCCTCTGGAGGAAGGCAACAAGGATTTTTGGGTTAGCTGGTGTGCCTAGCTGGGGTGTAGGGTGTGGTGGTGTGATGACCTGTGACCCCTGGCTTGCCCAGGGCGTCACATTCCCCCTTAGCAAAAGGCAGACCGTCCGCGGGCTGCCCGTCCAACACCGGTTTTATTTTTCTGTAAAGGCATAAAAGGTAAACGGTAACATATTTACATTTCTAATACTTCTTCCCATAACGGGAGGCACTTTTACTTAAACGTTGCAAACGGTTTACGGTTACGGTTTCCGCTCTCTCCCACCCAAGCAACCTGGCCCTGATGCTGCCCCTAAAACCCAGGCAGCACCCCTTGTCCCCAAGTCCAGCACAAGTTACCCGAGCGGGATCTGTCCTTCCCCTCCAGAGGGTAGCCACCGGTCCCTGTGGTGGCTGGGCCCCAGCCGGCTCTACTGCGGGCCCTCCCTCCAACCTGCCTCTCCGGAGGCGGCATTACGGAAACGGTAACGGTAAACAACTTATTTACAAGCCACTAACGTTTGTGGTTGCCCTGCAAGTTCACGGGCTTGTCCATGAGCAGTTCATCATGCAAACTTTTTAAACGGTCCCCACGGGGACAACAGTGCCGGCAACGGCCGGTTGCAAATCACTGTAGACAATCAGGTTACTGTTCGGTAATCTTTTTCATCATTTTTCAATAAACTTTTCAAACTTTTAAACATGACACAACAACTCAGTGGTGGTCCCAACGGGGACTGCTGCAGCGGCACCCCGCTGCCCTACTCCGGATAGCCGACTTCATCCGAGGGAGGGGGTGCAGGACTCACTCGGCCCTCTTGGCCGCCCCTCAGTTTGGCATCCAGGGCAAACCACCCCCTCTCTCCACAGTGCCGGGTATACTGGACAATGTCACCCGGCATTAGGTTGCGGCCGGGATGCTCTTCAGGCAGGTGGGCATTTACATCCCGCCGGGCTACAAACACTTTGGCCTCCAGGCCCGGTTCATAAATAAACCGATAGCCCCGGCGGACATCAAACCGCCTCACCTGCCCCTCGTACAGCGGGCCCCGGACACGGAACCTGGCCTGGCGGAGATTTTCCTTGTCCCTTATCGCTCGGGCCACCAGCTCGGCCTTCTTCCTCTCCCGTTCACCGATCTCCAGGCCCAGCGGTACCGGCTCCCTATCCCAATATGGCGCTGCTGCGAGCTCCGGTGCACGGGTCGGGCCCCGCGGGACATCCTGGACGTTGCCCACTGTCAGGAATCTGGGCGGCAGGTCCCGCGGTGTCTTGGCCTTGGGCGCTGCCTTACAGCTACAACCCGGCGCCACCTCAGCCGAGGTGTGGGGGATGGGCATAGGGGCTTTCCGCTGCTGGGCCTTCGGCTCGGAGCGGGTCATCAGCTCCGGCTCGGGGGACTTTTCAGGGGATGCCTCCGGTTCAGTCTTTGGGACCTTCCATGGCAACACCTCCGGTCGACTACGGGCTCCGGCTACAGGTCGGCCCGCCTGGGCGGGGACGCTGGGTATTGCTACCGGTTGCGGTGGTAGCAGGCCTAATGGCGGGGTCACGGCCTCCGGGACGGGTGGCGAAGGAGGCAGCGGGGGGAGAGGGCTTGGACCGGGTCCCGCAGCCGCGATGACCGGCCCTTCCAGGGCATCGGGGCGTGGGTCACTCACCCTCCCTTCCTCCGCTTCCTCCTCGTGTCTCCGCACGGCTGCTATAACGTCCGCCATGTCGGTCTCCCACTCCTCCATGAGGAGCTACATCTTGACCTGCAGCCGTTGGTAGAGCTGCGCGGTCCGGATCTCCACCCACGCCGCGGTCCCAGGCGCGGGGGCTACGGTGTCGAGGGACGGCATCCACATGTTGCTGGCGACTTTTCCCAGGAACAAGATGTCTGCAGAGTCCTGGCGTCCCTGCTTTTATAGCTGCGTTCACATGCAGCCAGCCGCCATCGCGTCCCCCTTAGCTCTTTTCGGCCCCTCCTCTCTCGGGGCGGGGTTTTGGCCTTCGCGCCTCTGCTACTCGAGAAGACGCTCGAGCGGGAACTTTTCGCGCCAAAGATGGCGGCTTCTGAAGTTTTTCTGCCGGACACCTCCGGCGGTAACAAGGCGCACCTCTACCAGACGGCAGAGCGGTAAGATCCTGTTCGTGACGCCAAGTTGTCGCGGGCGGGGAGGAGGGTGCCAGCACTGCGCTCACCCCTCTGCTCGGGTCCGGCTGCTGCTGCTCAGTGGTGGCTCGAGCGGTGGGCCGGATCCCGGGGGTTCTCGAGCGGCGCTCCTCACCCGTGAGTGAAAGGGGATTGGGTTTTGGGATATAGTCTATTGTCCGTGACGCCACCCACGGTTGTGGTGATTTGTTGACACCACCGCTGCTCTGTATGGGGATCCCGGGAGTGATGATGTGGAGCAGCCAGTTGTTGTGTTGCCCCTCCGTGGGTAGGGGTTGGTGATCCCGGGGCCCAGTGATGAGGTGGGAGATGCAGGGCTTGGTGGGCGCAGGGACACGGGGGCAGCGCTGTGCCTTGCGGCACTGTGGTACTCACTCAGCCTGAGACGTTGACACAGTTCTCGGTAAAATACACGGCTGGAAAGACGGTTCCCACGGACGGCTGCACTTGCTTTCCCCAGTAGGTGACGGGGATGTCCCTTTTCCTGCACCTAATGTTGTTGATGGTCTCGATGGGTTCCCACCGGTAACCCGCAACCCGCTTCAAGCTGGACCGGATGAGCTCTACTCTTTGCCCGCAGGCGCTGGCCCTTAGAAACTGGTGCCCTGGCGGTGGCGGTGTCTCTACTTTAATGGTTGGACTGTTGCCTTCAATTGGGACTTGGTTGTTGGGAGACAGACGTCCCCTTCACTGATGGATTTGGCAAATTATGGCGACTCCTAGCCTTGCTGGGGTCCGAGAGGCCCCTGCCCTGGTGCTGACTGTTCTTTGTACACTGCTCCAGACCGCCGGGTCACCACCCGTCCGCGGTCCTTCCAGGAACTCCCAAGCAGTCACCCCTGCGGACAATCACCGCCGTCTGCTGACCTTGCTGTCTCAGTCCGGGGCACACACCCGGACCAGCTTCAGGCTTTCTTACTGTCACTTTTACTCCTTTATTCCAGTTTTCTCCTTTGCTCCTCTACCACTTCACTTCCTTCTACTTTCACTTCCTTAACTGTTCTCCATGTTTACTCCTTCACCTCCTGAACTGAACTCTGTTCTGCCTGGTTCTTCCCGCCTCCAGAGCTGTGTACTCCTCGGTGGGCGTGTAGTAAAGTGTAAAAGTAACAGCAGGGGACACACCTTTTGATTGTTGGTACTTGTTAGTAACATCAACAGTAGTAGCAATAGCAGCCACAGTAGCCATGATAAAGGTATTACACACTGCAATAACGCAAGATCAATGCAGCACACTTAAAACCACTCCATCACATAGTTTGCACAGTTTGCGACTGGGATGGGAAAGTCATTGGAGATCCATGACTTGTTCATCTTGAGGAAAGTTAGGCGGTCTACAATTTCAGGGGACAGTCGGATGTGCTTATTCGTAAAGACACCACTAGCATCACATAAGACATGTTCTGACAGAATGCTGGCTGCCAGGCATGACAGAACCTGACAAAAGGTGTGACTGGCGAGCTCAGGGCACTCTTCCATTTTCGAAGACTAAAATGCAAAAGGACATGGATTTTGAGCTCTAGATACTCCATTACCTTCCTCTTCAGTCATTCATTATATGTCAGACTTGTACTCTGTTCTGCTGGTGCATGGGATGGTATAAAAAATGGAGAAAGTGGTAGATATAGAGGTTTGTCCTGCAAGCCATGGGATTTCAAGACTTGTGAAGCAGCCCCTTCCCCGCCTGCCCCCGCAGCTACCAGAGTCACTCAGTGTTCAGTTAGCAAGTTGTAACGCCTCTGGCCAGGCTTGCCCATTCAGGTGTCAATGGTGAAATGCACCCTGAGTTTTTCAATGAAACGGTGATGTTGTCTGTGACATGCTGGTGTAGCACAGGCACAGCTTTATTAGAGAAGTAATGACGACTGGGCAACTGGTACTGGGGGACTGCAACAGCCATCAGGTTTCACAACCCTCTGTATATACCAGGTGAAAAGACAGCATTTGGTTTGCCAACAGATTAGAAATGGTGAAGTTTAAACACTTAGCTGTGGCATGTGTAGGAGGAAATAATCTGTTACATGACTATAACTGCGGGACCGAAGGCTTGCTATTGTGCTGAGAAAGGGTGGAGAAAGGTGTACATGACAAACTGGTGGACTGTGATTAAGGTGAAAGCAGAGATGTTATGGTGGATTGAAAAAGATGTAGTTTAAGGATTTTGCAGGGAAATAAATTGGTGAATGAGGGTGACTTTTGCCTCTATTTTTTTTAATAAATTTCTCTTTTTATGTCTTCAGTCTCGCTTTTGGGGAATGTTGTGAGATATTGTTATGGATTACGGCAGACTTTTTAAAAAATAAAAATGAAAATAAATTGGTTTTATGAGAGCTGTAGTTGGGTGTATTTGTTCTAGAATCTCATTATCATAATCACTGTTATTTTGCTTGTCCTGAGAGTCACCTTCCTCCTCTTCCTGCCCTGACAGCACAGTGCAGTACACGTGCACCTTGGATATCTGAGTTTCATCATGATTACCTCCACCCCTGCGGCTTAACATCTGGTGACAAGGGTCTGGATTCTTCTTGGACCCTGCTTCGAACGGCCCTGGATCCAACTGAAAAAGATTTTTGCAGATGCATTCCTCCTATTGAGTCTCTGAATCTTTGGAGCTGACGTCTGATGACCATGGAATAGAATGTGTGATAAGCTCTGCAGACTCGCCCATCTGCAGCTCCCTACAGTCAGTTGGGTGGTTAGAGAGTTGTAATGTGGAAGGAAAACAAGGGTAATTTGGGTGCCACCTTTGAAGACTGTAGTGTGTGTAATGTTGAGGTGGAGGAAGAGGAGGAGAGGCCACTTGATGCAGTGCTTGCCATTCACTGTAGCACATGCTCTTTCTGGGCCTCATCTACAGTCATGGCCAAAAGTTTTGAGAATGCTACAAATATTAATTTTTACAAAGTCTACTGCTTAAGTTTTTCTAATGGCAACTTGCATATACTCCAGAATGTCATAAAGAGTGATCAGCTTAACAGCAATTACTTGCAAAGTCAATATTGGCTAAGAAAATGAACTTTAACCCCCAAAACACATTTCAACATCATTGCATTCCTGCCTTAAAAGGAGCAGCTAACATTGTTTTAGTGATTAATCCATTAACAAAGGTGTGGGTATTGATGAGGACAGGGCTGGCGATCAGTCATGATTAAGTAAGAATGACACCACTGGACACTTTAAAAGGAGGCTGGTGCTTGGTATCATTGTTTCTCTTCAGTTAACCATGGTTATCTCTAGAGATACACGTGCAGCCATCATTGCTCTGCACAAAAATGGCCTAACAGGGAAGAGTATTGCAGCTACAAAGATTGCACCTCAGTCAACAATCTATCGCATCATCAAGAACTTCAAGGAGAGAGCCTCCATTGTTGCCAAAAAGTCTCCTGGGCGCCCAAGAAGGACCAGCAAACGCCAGGACCGTATCTTAAAACTGTTTCAGCTGCGTGATCGGACTACCAGCAGTGCCAAGCTAGCTCAGCAATGGCAGCAGGCTGGTGTGAGTGCTTCTGCACGCACTGTGAGGCGGAGACTACTTGAGCAAGGCCTGGTTTCAAGGAGGGCAGCAAAGAAGCCACTTCTCTCCAGAAAAAACATCAGGGACCGACTGATATTCTGCAAAAGGTACAGGGAGTGGACTGCTGAGGACTGGGGTAAAGTCATTTTTTCAGATGAATCCCCTTTTCGATTGTTTGGGACATCTGGAAAACAGCTTATTAGGAGAAGAAGAGGTGAGCGCTACCACCAGTCTTGTCTCATGCTAACTGTTAAGCATCCTGAAACGATTCATGTGTGGGGTTGCTTCTCAGCCAAGGGAATCGGCTCACTCACAGTCTTGCCTAAAAACACAGCCATGAATAAAGAATGGTACCAGAATGTCCTCCAAGAGCAACTTCTCTCAACTGTCCAAGAGCAGTTTGGCGCCCAACAATGCCTTTTCCAGCATGATGGAGCACCTTGCCATAAAGCAAAGGTGATCACTAAATGGCTCATGGAACAAAACATAGAGATTTTGGGTCCATGGCCTGGAAACTCCCCAGATCTTAATCCCATTGAGAACTTGTGGGCAATCATCATGAGACAAACAAAAAACAACAAATTCTGGCAAAATGCAAGCATTGCTTATGCAAGAATGGACAGCTATCAGTCAGGATTTGATCCAGAAGTTGATTGAGAGCATGCCAGGGAGAATTGCAGAGGTCCTGAAGAAGACGGGTCAACACTGCAAATATTGACTTGCTGCATTAACTCATTCTAACTGTCAATATAACCTTTTGGTACTCATAATATGATTGCAATTATATTTCTGTATGTGATGTAAACATCAGACAAACACAATTAAAAACCAGAGGGCAACAGATCATGTGAAAATATAATTTTGGTGTCATTCTCAAAACTTTTGGCCATGACTGTACAAGTCATACTGCTGTGTGGCTGCCAAAAAAAGGGAGTTGAGTAGCCATCCAGTAACTGAAGTTGTTGCTTGTCTTTTGTTCAGTAGAGCTTTCAGTAACGCTAGCACCTAACCCATGTACACCTCAAACACCTGGCATATTCCCTCTTTCACCATGACCTCAATATTTTCCACTTATGTTTGATGTCCCTTCCCCTCCTTTAACCCTTTTAACCAGCTTTTTCCCAACTCTAGGCCCACATTTGTTAGTCACCTCTCACCTGTCACTAAATTAACACTTAGTATTTATTTGCTGAGATGGCAATTTGTGGCTGGACAACAGAAGCAGCAATCACTACTTACATGATGAATGGCAATTTTTGGCTGGACCATAGAAGCACAAATCACTGTTTAACAGACAAAATAGCAATTTTTGGCTGGACCACAGAAGCCCCCCTGACCCTAACTTTTTGACATGTGGAGACTCGAAATTGTGGGTTTTCTGTAGTGGCAGGAATCTAAGAGCACCAGGCCTACACCTGTAACTCATTCACCTCTTAATGTTAATTTAATTTGAAAGCTGAAAATGCTGGTCCATAGACTGGTAGGTATGCAGCTACCTTTGACTCATCTACTTCTGTTACTATACTTAGTATGTCTAGCAATAACAGTCTATAAAGCTGATATTGGTGCCACCTGAGTGTGGCTGAGCAGAAAAGCACATTGAGCTGCTGGATGAGGTATTAGAGCTCCCAGCACAGCCTGCCTACACCAGTCACTCACCCACCCACCTCTTAATTTTAATTTAATTTGAAAGCAATAACTGCTGGCCCATACATACCCTGTCTCATGCATGCCCTATGCCAGACTGCTGTGCCACAACACTATGGGTAGTCTGGGTCAATTGATACCCCTTTTCAGGTTACTGCCCCTAATTATATTTTAAATGTGGAGAATCCATGTTGTGTGTTGTTTGTATTGGCAGAGGTCTCAGAGCACCAGGCCTACACCTGTCACTCATCCACCTCTTAATTTTAACTTAATTTGAAAGCTGTAAATGCTGGCCCAGACCATGTTTCATGCATGGCCCTTGCACTATGGGTCCCCTCAGGCAATTAACGCTACTGTCCTGGTGTATGGCCCTAATTTTGGGAAATGGTGATAGGGACTCCTAGTTGGGTGTCCTTGTTGTGTGTTGTCTGTAGCAGTAGGGCTCCCAGACTGGCAGGAATGCATTCAACTTTCACTCATCTAGGTCTCGGTTTGAGCTGTTTTGGCATATTTTGGGCCCCCTATAGGTGTTGTCTATGCCTTTGTTAATGCTTCCCATTGCATTGGTTTCAATGGGGTTTGGATATGTTTGTTGAACTGTTTGTCGAAGGGCTAACAAAGTTAAAGTCAGTGAACACGGACTGAATCAAACCTTGGAACGTACGCTCATCTCTAGTCCTGTGTGAAACAAATTCTGTGATTTGTTTCTTTTCTACAGCACTGGAACAACCAGTATGAAAAAAGAGTCAATGGAATGAAGCAGTTTTCATCGCCTGCTCAAAATTACACCGTCAATTATATTTTCAGGTATTGTTATTTAGTACTGCCTGCTGTCAATTTGTTAGTGAAGTAGGTAAAAATGTCTTGGCAGTTTTCATTGCTTGGTCAAAATTACACAGTCATTCACATTTCTAGGTATTGATATTTAGTACTCCCTGCTGTAAATTTGCTAATGAAGTAGGTGAAAAGGTCTTGGCACTTTTCAGTGTCTGGTCTAAATTACGCAGTGAACCACATTTGGAGTTATAGGTACTTTTCATAATTTTCATTGCTTTCACAATATTGCCAACTCAGGCAGGAAACAAAAATAATTTATCTTTTGTGTCAGGTGTCTGACAAGTATGGTCATAGGGTTGCAAAACATCTGTTTGAAAGGGGAAGGGTACATCACCCATTAATAAATCTCGACGAGCTTGTGGTTGAAGAGTGAATAGGCGGCGTGTTCGAGGTGTACTTGTGGTAAGTTCCGTTAGTCAAAGCTCTAGTTAGGAAACACCGGCTCATACTATCGCAAAAGAAGTGAGAACAACTTCTGTTCCTGGACAGACTACTCAACTAGATTTCTTTGGCAGACACACATCACTTCAATTTCGAAATGAGGCTTATAAACAGCATGTGCTAGAGTGGATGGCAAGTGCTGCATTAAGTGGCATCTACTCCTCTTACTGCCCCTCAACATCAAACATAGTTTATTCCTCAGAGGTGCCACAACACTTATGCCTGCTTTACACGAGTCGATCTATCGTGCAATAGCACGAGCGATCGTACCCGCCCCCGTCGTTTTTGTGTCACGGGCAAATTGCTGCCCATGGCGCACAAACTCGTTTAACCCTCATCACACGAACTTACCTTCTGGACAGTCTCTCTGTGGGCGACGAACGTCCACTTCATGAAGTGGGAGGGACGTTCGGCGTCACAGCGATGTCAAGTGACAGCCGGCCAATAGAAGCGGAGGGGCGGAGATGAGCGGGATGTAAACATCTCGCCCACCTCCTTCCTTCTGCATTGCCAGCGGGTGCCGCGGGACGCAGGTAAGCTGTGTTCATCGTTCCCGTGGTGTCACACGGAGTAACGTGTGCTGCCACGGAAACGATGAACAACCGGCGCCATTAAAAGTAAACGATATTTTGAAAGTAAACAACGAGTATACGACTCATGATTTGTGAGCGATACTGCGTCGCTCGGAGGTGTCACACGAGACGACGTCGTGAACGATGCCGGATGTGCGTCACAAAAACCGTGACCCCGACGATGCATCGCACGATAGCTCGTCACGCGTAAAGCACCCTTTACTCTTGTTTCCACCCGTGACACAAATCTCCAATCGGCAAACTGACTGTGGTGGAACCACATATGGGTGAGTCTGCAGAGCTGTTTACACATTCAAACCTATGGGCAGCAGTAGTCTGCTCCAAAGATTCGCAGACTTCAGCGGAGGAACGCATCTGCACGATGCCCACAATGTTTGTCAATTGAATACTGGCCTGGACGAAGTAGGGTGTGAGCAGTATCCCAACCCTCGTCAACTGTCGTTAAATCCCAGGGGTAGAGGTGATGGTGATACTGATGAGACTCAGATACTGTTATGTGATGTCAGGTCAGGAAGAGGAGGAGTGGGACAACATATACCATGACAGTGAAGTTCTAGATCCCACTTGTTGTTAAACAAGGGGCAAGGGACATGCAGCTGAGTAGCTCAGCAGATAAGGAGGAATAAAAGGATGTTACATTGGTGATTCCTGCACAAACATGTAGTGATGCAACCATGAGAAGCACTGCATCCTCACCCACTCCTATGGTTGTGGCCAGCAGTGGGCGTAAGTCAGCAGTTTGCAGGAAGGGTTGCCGCGCCAGGGCCTTTTTGCGACTGTAAAGGATGACCTAACTTTCATTCTTTGTCAGTGTTTTAAACAACAATTCAGAAGAGGGAAAAATTCTAATAATTTGACTACTACATGCATGAATTGGCACATGCACAACCAACATGCATACTTTGTGAATCTCACTGTGCTAAAATGGGTACTATTGGGCCTACCCAACCACCGGCCTTCAAATCAACTGTGTCTTCTGCTTCTTCTTCTTCCTCCTTCTGCATCACCATCAAAACTATTCTCACTTAGATCTCTGACTGCAGGACCTCCACTTGTTTTCCCAATACAGTCTGAGTGAGTAACAGCCCGTCAGGTGTTATGGAACTGACCGTGCTTGGTGTTTTTGACCCATGTGAGACACTGAGCACACAACATGTTTCTCGATCCAACATTACATCTCGATCTACACCCCTCTCACAGTCCACCGGATGGTTGCGTACACCTTACTCCACCTTTTCTCAGCACAGTAGCCAGGCTTTGGTGCCACAGTTTTGGTTATCTAAAAGATTATTTTCTCCCACACATACCAAAGCAAAGAGCTTGAACTTCGCCATATCTAAACTGTTGGCCACAGAAAGGCAGCCTTTCCACCTGGTGGTTAAACACAGTTTCTGAAATCTCATGGCTGTCGCAGTCCACCTGTACCAGTTTCCCAAGCTGTGCCTGCGCTACACCATCATGTTGCAGACATTACCTTTTCCTTGAAAAACTCTGTCTCCCAGGGTGTATTTCACCACGGACACCTGGACAAGCAAGCAATGCCAGGGGCATTACATCTGGCTGATTGGGCACTGGGTTACTCTGGTGGCTGTGGGACAGGCGGGGAGGGGCTGCTTCCCAAGTCTTGAAATCTCCAAGGCTTGTGGGACAAAACTTTGGATCTACCACTTCCTCTACTGCTTCTGCTGTCTCTACCTCCTCTAGGGCTTCCACCTGAGCACTCAACCTCTCCCTTAATGTAACACACATTCCAAGAGTGCAGAGAGAATTCCCCCACCTCTATACAGCTCAGTCAGGGCTAAATGCAATCAGGTAGTGCTGAAGTTAATATGTATTGGAGAAGCAAGTCACACAGCAGGAGTTGTGGAGCCCAATCCAGGCTGAGTTTGATAAATGGCTGTCTCCACTAAATCTGGAGCCAGGGAAAGCCATTTGTGATAATGGTGCAAATCTGGAGGCAGCCCTATATCTAGGCCATATCAAGCATGTCCTTGAATGGCTCATGTTCTCAAACTGGTTGTACAGAAATTTCTAGCCCATTATCCTGGCCTGGATGCGTTGTTGCAGGAAGCGCGGTTGCTGTCTGCTCACTTTTGTCGTTTGCACCCCACGACTAATTGACTTGCAATGCTGCAAAGGTCTTTCAGCCTACCGGTTAACCAGGTAAAATACAATGTACCAACACAGAGGAATTACACTCTGCACATGTTGCAGCAACTGTAGCAGCAAGTCCTGGTGCAGTATGCTTTGAGTCATAGCCTGGGACAACGCAGAACAGATGTGGAGCACTTCACACTTCCGGAGTGGGCAAAGATGAAGGACCTCTCCTGCATAGATTCTAAATGACTACAAAGATGGTTATTGCTGATGATGCCATCATCAGCATCACTAATCCGCTGATCTACACTTTGGAGCACTCTTTGAATTGTCTGTGGGAGGAGGTGGAGGTCCCAGAGGAAGAAGAGGAAGCAGAGGAGTATGAGGAAGGCATATCAATTCCTATAAGGTCTGGAAAGTCGTCACACAGGCGGGTGTCAAGGGAGGGTAGAGTACATCAATCGAGGTGGGCTCATAGTAACAGAAAAACTGGTTAAAAAGGTGCAGGAGCCAAGGAACAAATGGAGTAGGAAGAGGTGATGGGCGGAGAAAACTCAGCAGGCGAATAAGGTCTATTTTGTCTGTAGTTGGTGGGAGAGGATGGAGAAGGCAAGCTTGAGCATTATCCTGCTACCAAAATAACATGGACTTGGACCTCATGGAAGTGTCCAACACATGAGCGCCTTCTTGCTCCACTATCTGCAACATGATGTCCGTATTGTTAGGATTAGAAATAGTGCTGACTACTGTGTCGCCACTCGGTTAGTGAATTTAGCAACATGCATCCCTGCTGGAAAGGGACATGTGGATGCTGGAGTATCGAAACAAGCTTGTAGACCATCTTAACAGTAGTTTTCCACAAGAGAGCAGTGAGGCACGCAGCGTGCATCACAGTTATAGAATTCCAACCATGAGAATGTCGCATCATCAATGTAGAAAAATTATCAGCAGCAGTTCAAGTGACAGAAGCAATTTCGGTGAGGTTTGGCACACATTTTTTAGACCAACACATGCAACTGCAGCAGAACATAGCAGACGTCTGACACATAGTGAGCAACTGGAGAAGATGGTGCTGGAGTATCTGAGCTCAATATCGATGCCATAAGGGGTGGGATTGGACCCTTCTGCATTTTGGCCTTTAAAAATTAAAGCATGGCCTGAGCTTGCCAGTCACGTCTTGAAAGTTTTGGACTCGCCCACTTCCAGCGATCTCTCAGAATGTGTCTTCAGTGCTTCTGGAAGTGTATTGAGGGATAAGCTCATCCGGCTGTCACCTGGAAGCATAGGCTGCCTAACTTCATAAAGATGAGCAAGATGTGGATATCCAATGACTTTGCCACCTCAGTCCCAGACTGTGCAAACTAGGCGATGGTTGGGAGCAAGAGGCCTATGCCTGTCTGTCATCTTGCTGTCTCTGCTGAAGGTAGAAATGTTGTTTCAGGCCTTGTTACAGAGCTGGTCCCAAACATCCATTTTGCTCTGTTGGATTATTTGTAGTCTGTGCCAATGGTTGCCACTTTTCCTATTGCCTGTCCTTAATTTTTGAAAATGTGGAGACTTCAAGTAGGGTCTCCAAATTGTCTTTTGTCTGTAGTGCCAGGGTTGTGGGAGCAAAAGGCCTTGCCTGTTTGTCATCTTGCTGTCACTCATGCATCTCTTGAGTTTTACAATTAAAATGCCAGCTAACATTCTGTGTGTAAGTCAACACAATCAGACAGTGCTTACATTAATATGGATTGGAGATCGTAATCAAACAGCTGTAGGGTTGTGGACCACTATTGTGACGCCCTGGACTAGTCAGGTCGTCCCAGGTAGTCACACACACACACAACACCACACCCCCTCCCGATTAGGTAACACCAGTCAACCTAAAAACCTTGTCAACACCCTCCAGGTTTGATGTCCACACCAGGGGGGGCGGAGACAGGCGGTTGGCTCAGCCCACCGAGGAGTTCACATGCCTGGAGGCGGGAAACACAGTAGTCAAGTTCAAGTTGAGTGCAGAGTGGTTTTGACAGTGATGGAGAGAGGTTGAGTCTAGAGGCAGACATGCGCTCAGGCCTGCCATAGACCACTTTGGTGGCTGGGTCGGAGCCCAGTCACCATTGGCAAGGAGGCAGACGGTAGTGGCCGCCTGCAGGAGACCGGGAATATGACCGGTGGAACCGTAAGGGGCCAGGACAGGGTAGTGGCCCACCGGAACCGAACCGGTGAGCCAACTGGATACCGGAGGACCAGGCAGGGTACTCAGACCCAGTACAAAGCCCTGAACCGACAGGGCCAAGTCGAATCAACTGATTGCAGACTGGACTTAAGGACCTATCCCACACAAGTCCCTTTAGAAGACAACAGCCCAACCATACAGGGTAAAGCAACCGCAAAGGCATAGAAACCCAAAGGGCCAGTGTATGCGGGCAAATGGGCTCCTACAGCATATGCAAGTCGGGGAGCGGGCTACCGGTGTCTAGGCATAGGAGTCAAACATTTACACACAGAGGTGCAGGAGAAAGGCGTAAACCACCAACCTACTTTGGGAGAAGCTGCAGCCGGCTGCGGGCCCCATTCATCACTTCGTTTGGTTTACCAGAGACTCCAGTGTCTTGTGTCAGAGTGAGTACACCAGTGCCATCAGGCACCGCACCACACTGCACCACAACACTTCATCCTCCACCCCGGCCCTCATCTCCCGGGCCCCGGGACCAACAACCCCTACCCACAGAGGGGTCAACGCCTAGCTGCGCCATTACATCACTCCCGGGAGCCCCATACATTCACTGCAGCGGTAGTGTCCACAATCACCACAACCCGTGTGTTACGAGGGGCTGTCTGATAATAAAGCCCAAAGGAAAATCAGACAGTCAGGGTCCACCGTGCAAAGACTCTGCTGCAGACTATGGCAGAGGATAAGGGGTATATAAGTGTGCCACTGTAAATAGTAATAGCACAAGTGCAGTGTGCAATACCTCTGTTAAACTCACAGAGGAATATAATTAGAAAATAAAGCAATTCCTCCCTTACTCGGAGGGTGAGTGGTATGGTCTCTGTTAATGGTCACAGAGACAAAAGCAGTGAGTGTGAAATGGCACCTACCTAGGTCCGTTCCTCTAGTGGTGCCAGGAGACGGACAGCGGGAACACAACACATGGGAAAGAGTGAGCACAACTACACCAAACATATACTGGAAAATCCAGGATAATGGAATCAAGCAAGAGGAGTCCCTTGTTGCATGCAAAAAGTGTGAAAAAGTTTATTAGTAACACAGAGAAATATTGTTAAGACCATTTAAAAATGGGAAAGATCAAAAGAATGATCTACCCAGGAGACGGACAGCAGCGTAAGCCACACAAAGCTCCTACCTGCGTTCGCTCCACTAGTGTGCGAGGACATGAACCACTAGATATGGCACCTGCCTAGGTCCGCTCCACTAGTAGTGCAAAAGAGACGGACAGCAGCATAAGCCGCACAAAGCTCCTACCTATGTTCGCTCCCCTAGTGTGCGAGGATACGAACAACTGCCAGACGCAGTATAAGGAACGTTACCCTAGCGGCAACATCCACCTACGAGTAGAATCACAAGGCCTAGCCGGACCATGTGCCTCAGGCACCTGCCTATGTCCGCTCCACTAAGAGGTAAGGATACGGACCGCAGCCGAAGCTGTAAGGTATAAGAACGCTACCCTGCCGGTAGCGCTCACCTAACATAGACAGAGAGATGCCTAGAGGGATGTGCACAGAGCGTCTACTCTCATGCATGAACCAAGAGGACTGAGCGCCGGGCGGCGTGCGTCAGGTTCTTATATAGATTCTGTGCCTCATCCAAGATGGAGGACACCAGAGCCAATCCGCTGCCAGAATGACAGCAATTACGTCACGCTGGCCTATCACCGAGCAAAGCGTCACAAGCACATGACCAGCGACCAATCGGCATAGAAGGTGTCAGAGACATGTGACCTCGTGTCAGCGATGATGTCACCCGCACATGTGCAATGGCTCCAAGATAGGACTTAGTCTCCAGCGCTTGCACATGTGCAGTAGCAAGAAATCCAAACATAGTCTCCAGTGCTCGCACATGTGCAGTAGCAAGAAATCCAAACATAGTCTCCAGTGCTCGCACATGTGCAGTAGCAAGAAATCGGAACATAGTCTCCAGTGCCACAGCAACCGTAACAATACCTCCCCATCAAGGCCCCCCCTCCCGGCGACTCAGGTAATCGGCAACTAAGTCGGGAGCATGGACAGCCTCCTCTGGCTCCCAAGAGCGATGTTTCGGGCCGTAGTCCTCCTAATCTATCAAGAAGAATCTGCGCCCTCTAACCATCTTAGAACCAACTATGGCTCGTACCTCATAGCTAGAGCGAGAGGAATCAGAGGCAGGAGAGTGCACTTCACGAGCGTGAGGTAAAATAGCCTGCTTTAGCAGTGAAATATGGAATTTGTCATGGATTCTAAGATGGACGGGTAACTTCAATTGGTAGACTACAGGATTTACCTGTCGAAGAACCTCATAAGGACCCAGGAAGCGAGGAGCAAATTTGAAAGAGCTCACTCTAAGTTTCACGTGTTTTGCAGAGAGCCACACAAAGTCCCCTGGAGAAAAGACAGGAGCCGGGCGACGAAACCGATCGGACACCGTCTTCATATGGTCCTTAGCTGCTTGGATCGACTCTTGAGTCCGATCCCAAACCTCTCTGGCCTTAGTTGCCCAGTCGGCCACAAGAGGAGGAGGTGCAGCAGCGGGAAATGGTACCGGTACCCTAGGGTTTTGCCCATTATTGAGTACGAACGGTGTCTGCCCAGTGGCCTCAGCCAGCGAATTGTTAAGGGAAAATTCTGCCCAGGGTAGGAGGGAGGGCCAGTTATCTTGGTTCTCAGTAACAAAGTGTCGAAGGTATATAATCATGGATTGATTGGTACGCTCACCCAAACCATTGGTCTCCGGATGGTATGCCGAAGAGAGATTCAACTCAATTTGCAGAAGGCTACAAAGATCTCGCCAGAAACGGGAAGCAAATTGCAGGCCTCTATCGCAAATGATACGATCTGGCATCCTGTGAAGCCTAAAGACATGCTTGAGGAATAGTTTGGCTAGTACCCTGGAAGATGGGATTCTCGATAACGGTACGAGATGAACCATCCGGGAGAAATGGTCCGTAATGACTAGAGTTGAGCGCGGTTCGCAGTTCGAGGTTCTCCAGTTCGCGGCTCGCGTGATTTTGGGGGCTGTTCTAGATCGAACTAGAACTCGAGCTTTTTGCTAAAGCTTGATAGTTCTAGATACGTTCGAGAACGGTTCTAGCAGCAAAAAGACCAGCTAATTACTAGCTGGCTTTCCGCTGTAATAGTGTAAGTCACTCTGTGACTCACACTATTATGACATTTCAGTGTATAGTGTGCGTGAACAGCGCATTCAGATCACTGCTGTATGGATAATGGCGATCGCCATTTTTTTTTTCCCTTGTCTTCCTTCCCTAAGCGCGCACGTGTAGTGGGGCGGGCCAGCATGTCAGCCAATCCCAGACACACACACAGCTAAGTGGACTTTTAGCCAGAGAAGCAACGGCATGTGTGATAGGATGTCCATGTCACATGTCCCTGCATTATAAAAACGGACATTTTCCTCCAGCACGCCATTATCTGCCTTCTGCGTCCTTGGTGTCAGTCACCGCTGGCGCAGCTCCTATCTCCGATACTGCTGTGTACGCTCTATACACAGCGCTGTACAGAATAGGGATAGAAGTTTCTATTAGTCCTTTTAAGGGCTAATACCTGCAGGGTCACAGCCATAGGTGACAGTCAGGGCCGTGAAAACAGAGTTTAACAGCTACACAAGATGACAGCGTCTGTGTAGCTAAGGTCAGGAATTTCCTCGCTGCATTTCCCCATTAGGAGGGATAGAAAGGCAGGCTTCCTTTCCTCTACCCAGACCCACAACCCTGCCACTGTACCCTCCTGCCCTTTGCACACTCAAACTCATTGTAACTAAGCCATTATACTAGCAAACACTGAGTGAACTTAGTGGCATCATAAAAGTGGCTGTTGGACTTCTGTATTGTCCCACTAGTGCAAAGATATTTGCAGCACGTCTGCCTGCATTGCACACTCAAACTCATTGTTACTAAGCCATTATACTAGCAAACACTGAGTGAACTTAGTGGCATCCTAAAAGTGGCTGTTGGACTTCCATTAGTGCCCCACTGGTGGCAAGCTATTTCTAGCACCTCTGCATGACACCCTCCTGCTCTGTTTTTAATAAGCTATAATAATAGCAAAAAATGCTGCCATTTAGTGGCATACAAGAAGTGGCTGTTGGACATCCTTTAGTGTCCCACTGGTGCCAAGCTATTTCTAGCACCTCTGCATGACACCCTCCTGCTCTGTTTTTAATAAGCTATAATAATAGCAAAAAATGCTGCCATTTAGTGGCATACAAGAAGGGGCTGTTGGACTTCCATTAGTGTCCCACTGGTGCCAAGCTATTTCTAGCACCTCTGCATGACACCCTCCTGCTCTGTTTTTAATAAGCTATAATAATAGCAAAAAATGCTGCCATTTAGTGGCATACAAGAACTGGCTGTTGTATTTCGTTATTGTCCCATTGGTGCCAAGCTATTTCTAGCACCTCTGCATGACACCCTCCTGCTCTGTTTTTAATAAGCTATAATGATAGGAAAAAAAGCTGCCATTTAGTGGCATACAAGAACTGGCTGTTGTATTTCATTATTGTCCCACTGGTGCCAAGCTATTTCTAGCACCTCTGCGTGACACCCTCCTGCTCTGTTTTTAATAAGCTATAATGATAGCAAAAAAAGCTGCCATTTAGTGGCATACAAGAACTGGCTGTTGTATTTCATTAGTGTCCCACTGGTGCCAAGCTATTTCTAGCACCTCTGCATGACACCCTCCTGATCTGTTTTTAATAAGCTATAATAATAGCAAAAAATGCTGCCATTTAGTGGCATACAATAACTGGCTTTTGTATTTTTTTATTGTCCCACTGGTGCCAAGCTATTTCTAGCACCTCTGCATGACACCCTCCTGCTCTGTTTTTAATAAGCTATAATAATAGCAAAAAATGCTGCCATTAAGTGGCATACAAGAACTGGCTGTTGTATTTCATTATTGTCCCACTGGTGCCAAGCTATTTCTAGCACCTCTGCATGACACCCTCCTGCTCTGTTTTTAATAAGCTATAATGATAGCAAAAAAAGCTGCCATTTAGTGGCATACAAGAACTGGCTGTTGTATTTCATTAGTGTCCAACTAGTGCCAAGCTATTTCTAGCACCTCTGCATGACACCCTCCTGCTCTGTTTTTAATAAGCTATAATAATAGCAAAAAAAGCTGCCATTTAGTGGCATACAAGAACTGGCTGTTGTATTTCATTATTGTCTTACTGGTGCCAAGCTATTTCTAGCACCTCTGCATGACACCCTCCTGCTCTGTTTTTAATAAGCTATAATAATAGCAAAAAATGCTGCCATTTAGTGGCATACAAGAACTGGCTGTTGTATTTCATTATTGTCCCACTGGTGCCAAGCTATTTCTAGCACCTCTGCATGACACCCTCCTGCTCTGTTTTTAATAAGCTATAATGATAGCAAAAAAAGCTGCCATTTAGTGGCATACAAGAACTGGCTGTTGTATTTCATTAGTGTCCAACTGGTGCCAAGCTATTTCTAGCACCTCTGCATGACCCCCTCCTGCTCTGTTTTTAATAAGCTATAATAATAGCAAAAAAAGCTGCCATTTAGTGGCATACAAGAACTGGCTGTTGTATTTCATTATTGTCCCACTGGTGCCAAGCTATTTCTAGCACCTCTGCATGACACCCTCCTGCTCTGTTTTTAATAAGCTATAATAATAGCAAAAAATGCTGCCATTTAGTGGCATACAAGAACTGGCTGTTGTATTTCGTTATTGTCCCACTGGTGCCAAGCTATTTCTAGCACCTCTGCATGACACCCTCCTGCTCTGTTTTTAATAAGCTATAATGATAGCAAAAAAAGCTGCCATTTAGTGGCATACAAGAACTGGCTGTTGTATTTCATTATTGTCCCACTGGTGCCAAGCTATTTCTAGCACCTCTGCATGACACCCTCCTGCTCTGTTTTTAATAAGCTATAATGATAGCAAAAAAAGCTGCCATTTAGTGGCATACAAGAACTGGCTGTTGTATTTCATTAGTGTCCCACTGGTGCCAAGCTTTTTGTAGCACCTCTGCATGACACCCTCCTGCTCTGTTTTTAATAAGCTATAATAATAGCAAAAAATGCTGCCATTTAGTGGCATACAAGAACTGGCTGTTGTATTTCATTATTGTCCCACTGGTGCCAAGCTATTTCTAGCACCTCTGCATGACACCCTCCTGCTCTGTTTTAAATAAGATATAATAATAGTAAAAAAAATGCTGCCATTTAGTGGCATACAAGAACTGGCTGTTGTATTTCATTAGTGTCCCACTGGTGCAAATCTATTTGCAGCACCTCTGCATGACACCCTCATGCACATTTTGCTACACTAATTTTATAGCAAACTCAGGGAATTCCTTGCTGCATTTGATCATTCGGAGGGATAGAAAGTGAGGCTTCCTTTACTGTCCTGGTACCCACAGAACACAGCCACTGTATCCACCTGTCCACTTTTGCCACGCTATTTAATTTACCCAAAGAGCTGACTCTTTTTCTGCCTTCCTAAAATTGTCTGTAATACTAAGTTAGTGTTCCTTTGCTGCCAAGCAAGGTACAACACATGTGCATTCTACACCCCTTTCCATTTCTGGAATGCAATTATTAAATGCAGGTAGTCCAGCCAATCTGTGACGAAGGTGCAGGTGTGGATATAATGTAGCCTGCATCCAATGTTGGTTTTCTCGATGTCTGACAGCTCAACAATACCATCTGTTTCCACTTCCAAAACAAGTGATGACCTGCCAATCACTCTCCCTGTTGCGTGTAAAGGGGTGGAAGTTCAGTGTGAAAAACCATGTGAGACTGCTGTCCCCACAGTCACAGAGGATGAAGAGCACGCAGATGCACTTGATGGGGCAGGCGGTGGTTGCACAGGCACGCTAGGCCGCATTGTAGCACAATGAAATTCACATTGCGACTTATGCTTCATTTTAAGTCGTGTACAGGGTGGGCTCCCCAGTTGGCAGCAAAACCAGGCAACAGGAAAAGGACTCTAGTTAGTTGGGTTGATAAATGATTGTTTAACTTTACCAAAACAAACAATAAGAACCATGCATACAATTTAAATAATTGAACAATCTATTCTGTTGCCTACTACCTGCTAATCCCTCTGCGTAGCAGTAATTGTGTGTTTGTGCGTGTGTATGTGTGTGTGTGTGTGTGCGAACACGACTTACCAGTGGCGCATCACAAGAGCTTCCCAGTCATCTACGTAAACATAGACAAAACACATTACCCCCCCTGAATACCCTTGTTAGCTAAAGCCTCACAGATAAGGCAGATGATAACAGTGTGAATGCAAACCACACAGCTCTGCAACACAGTCATGGAAATCTTGAAAATCAACAGTCAATGCAAACATGTGTCGCTGTCCCTCTATGATTTAAAGTGTACGTGACAATTTGACAGTGCAGAGGCAGCAAGTCTTATTGTTTATAAATAGTCAGCCTACCCAGAACAGATATGTGTTTTGCTAATAAAACATTGTGTTGCGTGCCCGCATTATTGTCTGAATGTACAGAGCTGTGGAGAAAAAAGCGCAGATAGGGTATTACCCCAATAATGTGGGGTAAGGAGGGGGGCGTGAATACTCACCAGATATAGTTGTGCAAGTCACAACTCCCAACTTTTTATATTCTCTTATGAGCTATGTCTTTATGTCAGCACACTTTTTATTGAATAGATTTCTATTTTTATCTTGTATGCTATTGTAGTTATATTTCCTTTATATGGTATATTTCTTTCTATCTTGCACCTTCTTTGTTCTCTGGATTGGGTCAGCGGTTTTTCCTGTCTTCACATCCAGCGGGGGTATCACACATACTTGCCCGTATTCCAGGCTGTTTGACTGGGTTGATGGTTCTTTTTTATCACTACAGGCTAGATTAGATGCATCACAACTTGTAAATGTGATTTCCACTTTTACCTCATTCTCTACATTTTTCATATAAGTGTGGGAGCCTCTATATATTAGCACGGACACTGGTCTCTTGGCTCGGATGGTACGCATGCGCTCTGTTTTATTTTCCCACGGTTTTGAACTTCTGTAACCTGTTGGCTCCTGATACAGATCCTTGGTGCAGGCGCGGTTTCATTTTTTCTCACGCTATTGAACTCTAGTGAACCGCTGTCAGTATGTGAAGATCTGTAGCGATTTCACATACTATTCTTACTTCTGTTTTAGCTAAACAATATACACATATTAACCTGTTTTCACATTCTTTTATGGGTTATTTCACCCACATTCTTATATTTTTATTTGTCAATAAAAGTTTCCCACTCTTTATTATTAAAACAGAAATCTAACACACGCCGTGGTGGCTATGGTGAACCTTTGTGTTAGTTTCTAATGTTCTGCACTGATACAAAAATGGGTGAGTTCTGGTCCCTACGCATATGCTTGGTGGGACATACTCTGAAATATAGTACGCATCTATTTATCACACATCACAATTTTTGAACAAATTTAATGTTTAGTTATTTATTGCAAATTTGTTTATTTTTATTTATTTTCTTTATATGATCTTTATATGCATATATCATTATATTGTAGATATGCAAATGTTTTTATTACGTCATGTTTTCACTGCAATCTCTTTTCCCGCTCGTTTTTTTTCAAGAGGGATGGTCCTTGTGACGTCAATGTGGCTATTTAATGTATGTCAGCATGCACAATTTTAGATTTGATGTTTCTTGGTTCTTGACGGTCCTGAGGAAGGGAGCAGTGCTCCTGAAACGCGTAGACCTATGCCAGCAATAAAGATACATTAATCTTACTTTTCCATAAGTGATCATTGGCGCGGCATTATCACCCTTCTCTATTTTCCGCATTATTGTCTGGGCACAGCCTACCGTACCCGGGTACTGTGATGTCCAGTTGCCAGAAATACAGACTTAACGCTCCTCTCACGGTAAGCAGTATAGACAGCACCGTAAGAATGTTGGTCTGTGGCACAGGATGCTGCTCACTGGCGTTACAGTACTCCTCACCAAACTCCAAAATGACTCCCCTCACAATTGAACGAAGTGTTTCCATGGTGGCTCCTTGCTGTAACACACACCTTTAGCTTTTCCTTCTGTTCATAAATAGCATCTCCAAGTCCACACCCGAAGAGCAATTTCTCCTCCACGTGTAAGTGTGGAGAGGCAGCTAGTGCGCATGCATGTGCCGATTTACCCCAGCCGCAGCCTAACTACAGTGTTTCGCCCAGTGAGTATGCTCAGCCTGACTGTGCCATTCCTGAGGCTAAGTCTTCATTTCGGGATACAGCGCATGCTCCCACACTTAGTGCGAAAAGCTCTTTGCACAGGTACTTGCACTCCGTGCCGGGTCTAAGTCCTGTTTTGTGCCTAGACACCATGCTAAAGCTGATAGTCTTTTTTCAGAGACTGTATTTCATGCTACAGAGCATGCTCAGACACTTACTGCATCAGAGACTAGGTACGGTAATGAACTCTTTGGCCCTGCCCCTGATGTGGGGGGCCCATATACACCACAGGGCATCAGGTGTCCTGACGATGTGGCCAGGCCACTCCCAAATGGCTTGCAGAGGCCCGCCCCTATGACTTGTCACCTCATTATTAATGGTCAGACGATGACTGGTGAGGTGTTTGTGTCGTGGCAGCCATGAGGTCATTATTGAAGTTGCGGTTCCAAATAGGACGCTAGTTATGCCACTCATGACGTGTCACTCTGCTTTTGTCTCCAGGAGGTGCATTGTGGTCCACCCTGGTTTGGGGCGGACCCAGGTTATAAAACGGGCTGGAGCCAACAAGGAGGTGCCCAGTCTTCTATTATGCTCCGAAAGAGCACACCTCCATGTGTTGAACCCATTGCGGCTTTAGGCCAGAGGTAGGCAGGGATAGGGCGTCGATGCAGGCCGCCACCACAGTTGGTAACGCAGAACGGTTAAGACAAGCTCCTATCCTACCAGTCCTGCTTGTGCAGCCCAATGGCATTAACAGGCCTGCTGCTGCTGATGCGCCTGCTGTCCACAGGTGTGGCCCCAATGCACACGGTCAGCGTACTCAATGGCCCCTGTGATGTTAATAGGGAGTTCCTGGGCTGGGTGGGCGTGTTGACCTTGTGACGCTAACAGGGCTCCCAGTCTCCAGATCCGAGTGGCGTCTAACTCGGTTCAGGCTACTATTAGTTTCATAGCCACACAGCTCTGTATCCTCCACCTAACCTTCCAGTTGCCAACCTCTCCTTTTCCATCTGGGAGCACGGTGGACACTGACTGCTGATGGGGATATATACCTTTCTCTTTCTTTTCTTATTAATTTTCGTTATATAGCGGTAACATAGTATATACCACCTTATCCAAATCTGCCAGTCCCACCGTAACAGATGGTGTTTCTTCAGCAAATGTTACTTTTGCTTAACCACCAAACCCATGGACAAAAACTTTTTTCCCCTTTCCAACACACCTGTTCCCCTTTCCACCAACATCTGTCCTTTTTCAACTCATTTTGTATATGACCAAAAGTGCAACTCTGCAGGGACACCGTACTCAATGCCATCTCAGCACAGCAGACAGCCCTCGGTCCCTCTGATGTGGACAAGTAAAAGACCATTTCCTCCTATCCATGACAAAGCGTTGAGATTCACTCTGTGCAGCACTGGTGTTTAGTGGAAAAGCAGATCTAAGATTGCGTACCACCTTCTGCAGATACTCCTGTATACGTGTGTCCCTTTCTATGGCAGGAATTATTTCGCCAAATTTTGTCTTGTACCGGGGATCTAACAGTGTGGCAACCCAGTAGTTAGCATTACTTCGAATTCGTACAATCCGAGGGTCATGTTGTAGGTAGTGCAGCAAGAAGGCGCTCATGTGTCTTGTGCATCCAGGAGGACCAAGTCCTTGGTGTGTTGGTGGCAGAGAGGAGAGAATCGTGCCTCCTTCCTCTGCCCTCTCCCCCCAACCTCGCACAACCGAAATGTGAGCAAGCTCTCACTCATCTGCTGAGTCTTCCATGCCCATCGCCAGTTTGTCCTTCATTTCTTCATGGGCTCCTGCACCTTCCTCAACAATTTTTGCTGATACTATGCGCCCTTGTTAATCCCTCTCCCCCACCGTCCCTTGACTTCCGCCTAGGTGCCGCTCACCGTCTGGACCTTGTAGATCTTATTATCCCTTCTGCATATGACTCCTCCTGTACTTCCTCCCCTTCCTCTTGGACCAACACCTGACTCCGAATAATGCTTACAGTGTGCTCCATCTTGTAGCTGACCAGAATTGTCACGCTGAGAATGGCATCGCCAGTGCTAAACATCTTCGTCGACATTTGTAAACTGTGTAGAAGGGTGCATAGGACCTTGATCTGACACCACTCCAGCAGCGTGATCTGCACCACCTCTGGATCAAGTTAGCCAAAGGTATACGTCATACTGTATTTCAGCAGGGCTCTGCGGTGCTGCCACAGACGCTGCAACATGTGCAGATTCCAATTCCTGCGTGTCGGAACATCGCATTTTAGGCGTTTAACCGCCAGACCCTAAGACTTCCGGAGCAATGAAAGTTGTTGAGCTGCTGGGTGCGAAGGATGAAAGTGAGCACATAGCAGCATGCCCGCTGCACAAGGCCATGTAGGCCGGGATGGTATTTTAAAAATTGCTGGAGAATCAGATTCAACATGTGAGCCATACAAGGCACGTGTGTCACATTGCCCTGACGAAGGGCCGCAGACAGGTTTGCATCATTGCCGCACACGGCTGTTAAGTCACCAACGTAGTCCACTCAATCAATTTGTACTCCGGTCGCCAGGTGACAACGTGTTCCTTTCATGCATAGTGCTGATGATGGGAAAGGAGTCGATGCCAGCGGCACAGGTGGACGCAGGTTATGGTCACCCACTGGGCTGCGTTACCTTGACAGATGCAGAACCACAGGCTGAATGTAGGTGGTGGGTATCTCACAGATGAAGTACCATCATTCAGCTACAACCAATGGGAATACACCACACCCTTTTTTAGGCCCCTCCTGTCTGCAGACCACTGCCAGACAAAGCTATGAACCTCTTGTTACTGTTACCCCCTGTTCAGTTTTATGATTTTGTGTGCTTGTTACCTGACTACTTTTCCTGCTTGCTGTTTATGTACCTCGTTGGCCGATCCGCATTTCACCTCTGCTTGTTTTCTGATTAAGTCCTGGCCATCCCATTCTGTTCCTCTTCCTCAATTAATGTTTTGACCCTGCATGACTACTATTCTCTGCAACTGCAGCCTTCCACAGGTATTGATCAACTTGGGCCCTGTGTAATTCCAAATCACTGTATAGGGGTTAAAGGGTTTCAGGGTTCTGGGGGTCCAGCTTGGTGAGTGGCTTCCCTCTAGCCTATCCTTTACAGTCCATCTGAGTGTGTCGATCCAGACAGGCGTTACACCGTGCCCTCTGCAGAAGGCCATGTAGGCCGGGATAGTGTTTTAAAAATTGCTGGACAACCAGGTTCAACACGTGAGCCATACAAAGCACGTGTGTCACATCGCCCTGAAGAAGGGTCGCAGACCGGTTTGCATCATTGTCGCACCCGGCCTTCCCTGGCTGCTGGTTGAGTGGAGACAACCATTGATGAAACTCGGTCTCACTCTCCAGAGCTTACCGTCCACAACTCATCAGCGGTGTGACTCACATTTCCCAGACATTTCTAAGTAAAGAGTCGACCGCATCATGCTGTTGAGCTCTGCTGCCAGCATAGTAAGGAGGTGTGTGGGATTCCTTGGGCGCAGTTACAAGGAAGGGTGGCCTGACCACACAGGGTTTGGGCCGAGGTGGAGGACCCACACGAGGTTGAGGAGGCAGAAGCAGTGGAGGAACTTGTACATACAGAGGAAGGATTGACACACAACTCGTGGGGACGGCAAGACTTGAACAGCAAACCCTTCTCCATCTCTCACCATAGTTACCCAGTGCCCAGTCAGCAACATGTAACTCCCCTGTCCATGCTTACTGGTCCAAGTATCTGTGGTGAAATGCACCCTGTCACACACAGAGTTTCTCAAGGAATCGGTGATGTTGTGTGCGACCTGCTGTGGTAGCGCGGGCACGCCTTTCTTGGAGAAGGAGTGGCGACTGGCCATCGGCTCTTGGGGCACTGCAATGGGCATAAGGTCTCGAAAATACTCGGTCTCAAAAGGGTGTAAAGGCAGCCTTTCTGTAGCCAACAAGTTGCAGATGCTGAAACTCAACCTCTTAGGCATGTCATGCCCTTCGAAAATCATGTAAAACACAGCGAGGGGACTCCAACCACAGTCTCCCTCATTTCCACTAATTGGGCCACACACAGCCCACTTGACTGGCATCAGTTGACCCCCCTTTTCAAAATGAAAAAGATGCTTTGCATGAAGCACTCTCAAAAATACGCATGCCTTTCACCTCCCCTGGATGACCCAGGGGAAGAAAAGTCCTCTGAGAGCCATGACTTGTTCATCTTGGTTCTTTTAGAAACACAGCGAGGTGACTCCAACCACAGTCTCCCTCGTTGCCACTAATTGGGCCACACATACCCCACTTGACTGGCATCAGTTGAACCCCTTTTCAAAATGAAAAAGATGCTTTGCATGAAGCACTCTCAAAAATACGTGTGCCTTTCACCTCCCCTGGATGACCCAGGGGAAGAAAAGTCCTCTGAGAGCCATGGCTTGTTCATCTTGGTTCTTTTTTCAAAAGCGAGGGGACTCCAACCACAGTCTCCCTCGTTTCCACTAATTGGGCCACACACACCCCACTTGACTGGCATCAGTTGACCCCCCTTTTCAAAATGAAAAAGATGCTTTGCATGAAGCACTCTCAAAAATACCCATGCCTTTCACCTCCCCTTGATGACCCGGGGGAAGAAAAGTCCTCTGAGAGCCATGACTTGTTCATCTTGGTTCTTTTTTCAAAAGCGAGGGGACTCCAACCACAGTCTCCCTCGTTTCCACTAATTGGGCCACACACACCCCACTTGACTGGCATCAGTTGACCCCCCTTTTCAAAATGAAAAAGATGCTTTGCATGAAGCACTCTCAAAAATACGCATGCCTTTCACTTCCCCTGGATGACCTAGGGGAAGAAAAGTCCTCTGAGAGCCATGACTTGTTCATCTTGGTTCTTTTTTCAAAAACGAGGGGACTCCAACCACAGTCTCCCTCGTTTCCACTAATTGGGCCACACACACCCCACTTGACTGGCATCAGTTGAACCCCTTTTCAAAATGAAAAAGATGCTTTGCATGAAGCACTCTCAAAAATACGTGTGCCTTTCACCTCCCCTGGATGACCCAGGGGAAGAAAAGTCCTCTGAGAGCCATGGCTTGTTCATCTTGGTTCTTTTTTCAAAAGCGAGGGGACTCCAACCACAGTCTCCCTCGTTTCCACTAATTGGGCCACACACACCCCACTTGACTGGCATCAGTTGACCCCCCTTTTCAAAATGAAAAAGATGCTTTGCATGAAGCACTCTCAAAAATACCCATGCCTTTCACCTCCCCTTGATGACCCGGGGGAAGAAAAGTCCTCTGAGAGCCATGACTTGTTCATCTTGGTTCTTTTTTCAAAAGCGAGGGGACTCCAACCACAGTCTCCCTCGTTTCCACTAATTGGGCCACACACACCCCACTTGACTGGCATCAGTTGACCCCCCTTTTCAAAATGAAAAAGATGCTTTGCATGAAGCACTCTCAAAAATACGCATGCCTTTCACTTCCCCTGGATGACCTAGGGGAAGAAAAGTCCTCTGAGAGCCATGACTTGTTCATCTTGGTTCTTTTTTCAAAAACGAGGGGACTCCAACCACAGTCTCCCTCGTTTCCACTAATTGGGCCACACACACCCCACTTAACTGGCATCAGTTGATCCCCCTTTTCAAAATGAAAAAGATGCTTTGCATGAAGCACTCTCAAAAATATGCATGCCTTTCACCTCCCCTGGATGACCCAGGGGAAGAAAAGTCCTCTGAGAGCCATGACTTGTTCATCTTAGTTCTTTTTTCAAAAGCGAGGGGACTCCAACCACAGTCTCCCTCGTTGCCACTAATTGGGCCACACACACCCCACTTGACTGGCATCAGTTGATCCCCCTTTTCAAAATGAAAAAGATGCTTTGCATGAAGCACTCTCAAAAATACGTGTGCCTTTCGCATCCCCTGGCTGACCCAGGGCAAGAAAAGTCCTCTGAGAGCCAAGTCCACATTGTCAGTGGACAGACGCGTGTGCTTATCTGCCAGCAGACCCCAGCAGCACTGAAGAAAGGTTCCGAGAGAACGCTGGCTGCAGGACACGACAAGATCCCCAAGGCGTACGTGGCAAGGTCAGGCAATTTATCCAGATTGGAAGCCTAAAATGAGCAAGGCTCAAGTTGCACAGTAATGGCATCGATGTTTCCTTGCATATACTCATATATCTGTGTCTCCTCCTCTTTTTCCTTGTCCAGCTCTTTTGTTTTCGCATGAGTATATGTCCTTGTCACTTTCCCATGTGTATGTGTTGTGTTGTGAGTTGTTTGTCATCTTTTGGACACCTTTGAGGGTGTTTTCTAGGTGGTTTTCTGTGTTTGTGATTGCCTGCCATTGTTTTCTATACGGTTCGAGTTCGGTTCGTCGAACGTTCGACGAGCCGAACTTGAACGAGACTTCCGTTCGGCGAACCGAACTCGAGCCGAACCGGGACCGGTTCGCTCATCTCTAGTAATGACCCACACAAATCTATGTCCCTGTGAACACGGAAGATCACCCACAAAGTCCATGCCTACCACCTCCCATGGTCTATCTGGCACTGGTAAAGGATGAGAGAGGGGAGCCAGCACGATCTGAAAATGGCATGCATCATATAAAAAGTGCAAATTCACAGATTTATTCCAACTGTACTGTAATATAAATGAGATTTTTAGCAAATAATTGATCAATTCTTTGAGCCACCCCTGCCAAAGTCACGGCAAATCTCAATAGGGGGGTCCTACTCTATATTCTGTATTTCATGTGCCATGCGGCCTCCTAGATAAAGTTAAAAGCAGAACCATAATGGAGAACACATACCTGTAACCTGTATATATAACCGCTTCTATGTTGCAAAAGAGGCAATTGTGGATAGAGGCCAGCCCAGGTCCCAGCATGTGGAGCAAGCTCTACACATACCAGGACTATATCAGAACTGACCCTCCCAGTGCCAGAGAGCAACCATTGATAAAGGCGGACCAAATCCAAGTATGGTGCTTAATTTGCAATGCCTGTGGAAAGGGTGAGGCAACTGAATGTGTACAGCTACCAACAGGAGGAATATATTGCAAACCAAGATCAGGCGTGCATAGCATGGTGGTGACCAGCCACCAGACATTTGTAGCATAACTACAACCAAACAGAGAGAGAGGGGAGCCAGCACGATCTGAAAATGGCATGCATCATATAAAAAGTGCAAATTCACAGATTTATTCCAACTGTACTGTAATATAAATGAGATTTTTAGCAAATAATTGATCAATTCTTTGAGCCACCCCTGCCAACGTCACGGCAAATCACAATAGGGGGGTCTTACTCTATATTCTGTATTTCATGTGCCATGCGGCCTCCTAGATAAAGTTAAAAGCAGAACCATAATGGAGAACACATACCTGTAACCTGTATATATAACCGCTTCTATGTTGCAAAAGAGGCAATTGTGGATAGAGGCCAGCCCAGGTCCCAGCATGTGGAGCAAGCTCTACACATACCAGGACTATATCAGAACTGACCCTCCCAGTGCCAGAGAGCAACCATTGATAAAGGCGGACCAGATCCAAGTATGGTGCTTAATTAGCAATGCCTGTGGAAAGGGTGAGGCAACTGAATGTGTACAGCTACCAACAGGAGGAATATATTGCAAACCAAGATCAGGCGTGCATAGCATGGTGGTGACCAGCCACCAGACATTTGTAGCATAACTACAACCAAACAGAGAGAGAGGGGAGCCAGCACGATCTGAAAATGGCATGCATCATATAAAAAGTGCAAATTCACAGATTTATTCCAACTGTACTGTAATATAAATGAGATTTTTAGCAAATAATTGATCAATTCTTTGAGCCACCCCTGCCAATGTCACGGCAAATCTCAATAGGGGGGTCCTACTCTATATTCTGTATTTCATGTGCCATGCGGCCTCCTAGATAAAGTTAAAAGCAGAACCATAATGGAGAACACATACCTGTAACCTGTATATATAACCGCTTCTATGTTGCAAAAGAGGCAATTGTGGATAGAGGCCAGCCCAGGTCCCAGCATGTGGAGCAAGCTCTACACATACCAGGACTATATCAGAACTGACCTTCCCAGTGCCAGAGAGCAACCATTGATAAAGGCGGACCAGATCCAAGTATGGTGCTTAATTAGCAATGCCTGTGGAAAGGGTGAGGCAACTGAATGTGTACAGCTACCAACAGGAGGAATATATTGCAAACCAAGATCAGGCGTGCATAGCATGGTGGTGACCAGCCACCAGACATTTGTAGCATAACTACAACCAAACAGAGAGAGAGGGGAGCCAGCACGATCTGAAAATGGCATGCATCATATAAAAAGGGCAAATTCACAGATTTATTCCAACTGTACTGTAAAATAAATGAGATTTTTAGCAAATAATTTATCAATTCTTTGAGCCACCCCTGCCAACGTCACGGCAAATCTCAATAGGGGGGTCCTACTCTATATTCTGTATTTCATGTGCCATGCGGCCTCCTAGATAAAGTTAAAAGCAGAACCATAATGGAGAACACATACCTGTAACCTGTATATATAACCGCTTCTATGTTGCAAAAGAGGCAATTGTGGATAGAGGCCAGCCCAGGTCCCAGCATGTGGAGCAAGCTCTACACATACCAGGACTATATCAGAACTGACCCTCCCAGTGCCAGAGAGCAACCATTAATAAAGGCGGACCAGATCCAAGTATGGTGCTTAATTAGCAATGCCTGTGGAAAGGGTGAGGCAACTGAATGTGTACAGCTACCAACAGGAGGAATATATTGCAAACCAAGATCAGGCGTGCATAGCATGGTGGTGACCAGCCACCAGACATTTGTAGCATAACTACAACCAAACAGAGAGAGAGGGGAGCCAGCACGATCTGAAAATGGCATGCATCATATAAAAAGTGCAAATTCACAGATTTATTCCAACTGTACTTTAATATAAATGAGATTTTTAGCAAATAATTTATCAATTCTTTGAGCCACCCCTGCCAACGTCACGGCAAATCTCAATAGGGGGGTCCTACTCTATATTCTGTATTTCATGTGCCATGCGGCCTCCTAGATAAAGTTAAAAGCAGAACCATAATGGAGAACACATACCTGTAACCTGTATATATAACCGCTTCTATGTTGCAAAAGAGGCAATTGTGGATAGAGGCCAGCCCAGGTCCCAGCATGTGGAGCAAGCTCTACACATACCAGGACTATATCAGAACTGACCCTCCCAGTGTCAGAGAGCAACCATTGATAAAGGCGGACCAGATCCAAGTATGGTGCTTAATTAGCAATGCCTGTGGAAAGGGTGAGGCAACTGAATGTGTACAGCTACCAACAGGAGGAATATATTGCAAACCAAGATCAGGCGTGCATAGCATGGTGGTGACCAGCCACCAGACATTTGTAGCATAACTACAACCAAACAGAGAGAGAGGGGAGCCAGCACGATCTGAAAATGGCATGCATCATATAAAAAGTGCAAATTCACAGATTTATTCCAACTGTACTGTAATATAAATGAGATTTTTAGCAAATAATTTATCAATTCTTTGAGCCACCCCTGCCAACGTCACGGCAAATCTCAATAGGGGGGTCCTACTCTATATTCTGTATTTCATGTGCCATGCGGCCTCCTAGATAAAGTTAAAAGCAGAACCATAATGGAGAACACATACCTGTAACCTGTATATATAACCGCTTCTATGTAGCAAAAGAGGCAATTGTGGATAGAGGCCAGCCCAGGTCCCAGCATGTGGAGCAAGCTCTACACATACCAGGACTATATCAGAACTGACCCTCCCAGTGCCAGAGAGCAACCATTAATAAAGGCGGACCAGATCCAAGTATGGTGCTTAATTAGCAATGCCTGTGGAAAGGGTGAGGCAACTGAATGTGTACAGCTACCAACAGAAGGAATATATTGCAAACCAAGATCAGACATGCATAGCATGGTGGTTACCAGCCACCAGACATTTGTAGCATAACTACAACCAAACAGAGAGAGAGGGGAGCCAGCACGATCTGAAAATGGCATGCATCATATAAAAAGTGCAAATTCACAGATTTATTCCAACTGTACTGTAATATAAATGAGATTTTTAGCAAATAATTGATCAATTCTTTGAGCCACCCCTGCCAACGTCACGGCAAATCTCAATAGGGGGGTATTACTCTATATTCTGTATTTCATGTGCCATGCGGCCTCCTAGATAAAGTTAAAAGCAGAGCCATAATGGAGAACACATACCTGTAACCTGTATATATAACCGCTTCTATGTTGCAAAAGAGGCAATTGTGGATAGAGGCCAGCCCAGGTCCCAGCATGTGGAGCAAGCTCTACACATACCAGGACTATATCAGAACTGACCCTCCCAGTGCCAGAGAGCAACCATTGATAAAGGCGGACCAGATCCAAGTATGGTGCTTAATTAGCAATGCCTGTGGAAAGGGTGAGGCAACTGAATGTGTACAGCTACCAACAGAAGGAATATATTGCAAACCAAGATCAGGCGTGCATAGCATGGTGGTGACCAGCCACCAGACATTTGTAGCATAACTACAACCAAACAGAGAGAGAGGGGAGCCAGCATGATCTGAAAATGGCATGCATCATATAAAAAGTGCAAATTCACAGATTTATTCCAACTGTACTGTAATATAAATGAGATTTTTAGCAAATAATTGATCAATTCTTTGAGCCACCCTTGCCAACGTCACGGCAAATCTCAATAGGGGGGTCCTACTCTATATTCTGTATTTCATGTGCCATGCGGCCTCCTAGATAAAGTTAAAAGCAGAACCATAATGGAGAACACATACCTGTAACCTGTATATATAATCGCTTCTATGTTGCAAAAGAGGCAATTGTGGATAGAGGCCAGCCCAGGTCCCAGCATGTGGAGCAAGCTCTACACATACCAGGACTATATCAGAACTGACCCTCCCAGTGCCAGAGAGCAACCATTGATAAAGGCGGACCAGATCCAAGTATGGTGCTTAATTAGCAATGCCTGTGGAAAGGGTGAGGCAACTGAATGTGTACAGCTACCAACAGGAGGAATATATTGCAAACCAAGATCAGGCGTGCATAGCATGGTGGTGACCAGCCACCAGACATTTGTAGCATAACTACAACCAAACAGAGAGAGAGGGGAGCCAGCACGATCTGAAAATGGCATGCATCATATAAAAAGTGCAAATTCACAGATTTATTCCAACTGTACTGTAATATAAATGAGATTTTTAGCAAATAATTGATCAATTCTTTGAGCCACCCCTGCCAATGTCACGGCAAATCTCAATAGGGGGGTCCTACTCTATATTCTGTATTTCATGTGCCATGCGGCCTCCTAGATAAAGTTAAAAGCAGAACCATAATGGAGAACACATACCTGTAACCTGTATATATAACCGCTTCTATGTTGCAAAAGAGGCAATTGTGGATAAAGGCCAGCCCAGGTCCCAGCATGTGGAGCAAGCTCTACACATACCAGGACTATATCAGAACTGACCTTCCCAGTGCCAGAGAGCAACCATTGATAAAGGCGGACCAGATCCAAGTATGGTGCTTAATTAGCAATGCCTGTGGAAAGGGTGAGGCAACTGAATGTGTACAGCTACCAACAGGAGGAATATATTGCAAACCAAGATCAGGCGTGCATAGCATGGTGGTGACCAGCCACCAGACATTTGTAGCATAACTACAACCAAACAGAGAGAGAGGGGAGCCAGCACGATCTGAAAATGGCATGCATCATATAAAAAGGGCAAATTCACAGATTTATTCCAACTGTACTGTAAAATAAATGAGATTTTTAGCAAATAATTTATCAATTCTTTGAGCCACCCCTGCCAACGTCACGGCAAATCTCAATAGGGGGGTCCTACTCTATATTCTGTATTTCATGTGCCATGCGGCCTCCTAGATAAAGTTAAAAGCAGAACCATAATGGAGAACACATACCTGTAACCTGTATATATAACCGCTTCTATGTTGCAAAAGAGGCAATTGTGGATAGAGGCCAGCCCAGGTCCCAGCATGTGGAGCAAGCTCTACACATACCAGGACTATATCAGAACTGACCCTCCCAGTGCCAGAGAGCAACCATTAATAAAGGCGGACCAGATCCAAGTATGGTGCTTAATTAGCAATGCCTGTGGAAAGGGTGAGGCAACTGAATGTGTACAGCTACCAACAGGAGGAATATATTGCAAACCAAGATCAGGCGTGCATAGCATGGTGGTGACCAGCCACCAGACATTTGTAGCATAACTACAACCAAACAGAGAGAGAGGGGAGCCAGCACGATCTGAAAATGGCATGCATCATATAAAAAGTGCAAATTCACAGATTTATTCCAACTGTACTTTAATATAAATGAGATTTTTAGCAAATAATTTATCAATTCTTTGAGCCACCCCTGCCAACGTCACGGCAAATCTCAATAGGGGGGTCCTACTCTATATTCTGTATTTCATGTGCCATGCGGCCTCCTAGATAAAGTTAAAAGCAGAACCATAATGGAGAACACATACCTGTAACCTGTATATATAACCGCTTCTATGTTGCAAAAGAGGCAATTGTGGATAGAGGCCAGCCCAGGTCCCAGCATGTGGAGCAAGCTCTACACATACCAGGACTATATCAGAACTGACCCTCCCAGTGTCAGAGAGCAACCATTGATAAAGGCGGACCAGATCCAAGTATGGTGCTTAATTAGCAATGCCTGTGGAAAGGGTGAGGCAACTGAATGTGTACAGCTACCAACAGGAGGAATATATTGCAAACCAAGATCAGGCGTGCATAGCATGGTGGTGACTAGAGTTGAGCGCGGTTCGTGGTTCGTGGTTCTCCAGTTCGCGGCTCGAGTGATTTTGGGGCATGTTCTAGATCGAACTAGAACTCGAGCTTTTTGCAAAAGCTCGGTAGTTCTAGAAACGTTCGAGAACGGTTCTAGCAGCCAAAAAACAGCTAAATCATAGCTTGGTTTCTGCTGTAATAGTGTAAGTCACTCTGTGAATCAAACTATTATCACATTTCAGTGTATAGTGTGCGTGAACAGCGCCTTCAGATCACTGCTGTTTCTATAATGGCGATCGCCATTTTTTTTTTTTTTTTTTCTTGTCTTCCTTCCCTAAGCGCGCGCGTCTTGTGGGGCGGGCCAGCATGTCAGCCAATCCCAGACACACACACAGCTAAGTGGACTTTGAGCCAGAGAAGCAACGGCATGTGTGATAGGATCTGCATGTCACATGTCCCTGCATTATAAAACCGGACATTTTCTTCACGGACGCCATTATCTGCCTTCTGCGTCTTTGGTGTCAGACATCACTGTCGCAGCTCCGTCTTCCTGAGTCCTATAGCCGATACAGCTGTATGCGCTGCATACACAGCGTTAGACAGCTTAGGGAGAGCACTTTATAGCAGTCCTTTTAAGGGCTCCAACCGGCAGGGTCAGAGAGCCATAGGTGACAGGTCCTGCAAACAGCAACAGCGTCTGTGTAGCCCAGGTCAGGGATTTCCTACCTGCATTTCACCATTAGGAGGGAATAGAAAGGCAGGCTTCCATTCCTCTACCCAGAGCACCACAATCCTGCCACTGTACCCTCTTGTCCTCTGCACACTCCAACTGATAACTAAGCCATTATACTAGCAAACACTCAGTGTACCTAGTGGCATCCTATACGTGGCTATTGGACTTTGCTATAGTCCCACTAGTGCAAAGACATTTGCAGAGCGCGTCTGCCTGCATTGCACACTACAACTCATTCTAACCAAGCCATTATACTAGCAAATACTCAGTGTACCTAGTGGCATCCTATACGTGGCTATTGGACTTTGCTATAGTCCCACTAGTGCAAAGACATTTGCAGAGCGCGTCTGCCTGCATTGCACACTACAACTCATTCTAACCAAGCCATTATACTAGCAAACACTCAGTGTACCTAGTGGCATCCTATACGTGGCTATTGGACTTTGCTATAGTCCCACTAGTGCAAAGACATTTGCAGAGCGCGTCTGCCTGCATTGCACACTCCAACTCATTAAAACCAAGCCATTATACTAGCAAACACTCAGTGTACCTAGTGGCATCCTATACGTGGCTATTGGACTTTGCTATAGTCCCACTAGTGCAAAGACATTTGCAGAGCGCGTCTGCCTGCATTGCACACTACAACTCATTCTAACCAAGCCATTATACTAGCAAACACTCAGTGTACCTAGTGGCATCCTATACGTGGCTATTGGACTTTGCTATAGTCCCACTAGTGCAAAGACATTTGCAGAGCGCGTCTGCCTGCATTGCACACTCCAACTCATTAAAACCAAGCCATTATACTAGCAAACACTCAGTGTACCTAGTGGCATCCTATACGTGGCTATTGGACTTTGCTATAGTCCCACTAGTGCAAAGACATTTGCATAGCGCGTCTGCCGGCATTGCACACTCAAACTCATTTTAACTAAGCCATTATACTAGCAAACACTCAGTGTACCTAGTGGCATCCTATACGTGGCTATTGGACTTTGCTATAGTCCCACTAGTGCAAAGACATTAGCAGAGCACATCTGCCTGCATTGCACACTACAACTCATTCTAACCAAGCCATTATACTAGCAAACACTCAGTGTACCTAGTGGCATCCTATACGTGGCTATTGGACTTTGCTATAGTCCCACTAGTGCAAAGACATTTGCATAGCGCGTCTGCCTGCATTGCACACTCAAACTCATTTTAACTAAGCCATTATACTAGCAAACACTCAGTGTACCTAGTGGCATCCTATACGTGGCTATTGGACTTTGCTATAGTCCCACTAGTGCAAAGACATTAGCAGAGCACATCTGCCTGCATTGCACACTACAACTCATTCTAACCAAGCCATTATACTAGCAAACACTCAGTGTACCTAGTGGCATCCTATACGTGGCTATTGGACTTTGCTATAGTCCCACTAGTGCAAAGACATTTGCAGAGCGCGTCTGCCTGCATTGCACACTCCAACTCATTAAAACCAAGCCATTATACTAGCAAACACTCAGTGTACCTAGTGGCATCCTATACGTGGCTATTGGACTTTGCTATAGTCCCACTAGTGCAAAGACATTTGCATAGCGCGTCTGCCTGCATTGCACACTCAAACTCATTTTAACTAAGCCATTATACTAGCAAACACTCAGTGTACCTAGTGGCATCCTATACGTGGCTATTGGACTTTGCTATAGTCCCACTAGTGCAAAGATATTAGCAGAGCACATCTGCCTGCATTGCACACTCCAACTTTTTTAAACTAAGCAATTTTACTAGCAAACACTCAGTGTACCTAGTGGCATCCTAAACGTGGCTATTGGACTTTGCTATAGTCCCACTAGTGCAAAGACATTTGCAGAGCACGTCTGCCTGCATTGCACACTACAACTCATTGTTACTAAGCCATTATACTAGCAAACACTCAGTGTACCTAGTTGTATCCTAAACGTGGCTATTGTACTTTTGTCTATTCACAGTATTGGAACGATATTTGCAGCACGTCTGCCTGCATTGCACACTCTAACTTTTTTAAACTCAGCCATTTATAGTAGCAAACACTCAGTGTACCTAGTTGTATCCTAAACGTGGCTATTGTACTTTTGTCAATTCACAGTATTGGAACGTTATTTGCAGCACGTCTGCCTGCATTGCACACTCAAACTTTTTTAAACTCAGCCATTTATAGTAGCAAACACTCAGTGTACCTAGTTGTATCCTAAACGTGGCTATTGTACTTTTGTCTATTCACAGTATTGGAACGATATTTGCAGCACGTCTGCCTGCATTGCACACTCTAACTTTTTTAAACTCAGCCATTATACTAGCAAACACTCAGTGTACCTAGTGGCATCCTATACGTGGCTATTGGACTTTGCTATAGTCCCACTAGTGCAAAGACATTAGCAGAGCACATCTGCCTGCATTGCACACTACAACTCATTCTAACCAAGCCATTATACTAGCAAACACTCAGTGTACCTAGTGGCATCCTATACGTGGCTATTGGACTTTGCTATAGTCCCACTAGTGCAAAGACATTTGCAGAGCGCGTCTGCCTGCATTGCACACTCCAACTCATTAAAACCAAGCCATTATACTAGCAAACACTCAGTGTACCTAGTGGCATCCTATACGTGGCTATTGGACTTTGCTATAGTCCCACTAGTGCAAAGACATTTGCATAGCGCGTCTGCCTGCATTGCACACTCAAACTCATTTTAACTAAGCCATTATACTAGCAAACACTCAGTGTACCTAGTGGCATCCTATACGTGGCTATTGGACTTTGCTATAGTCCCACTAGTGCAAAGATATTAGCAGAGCACATCTGCCTGCATTGCACACTCCAACTTTTTTAAACTAAGCAATTTTACTAGCAAACACTCAGTGTACCTAGTGGCATCCTAAACGTGGCTATTGGACTTTGCTATAGTCCCACTAGTGCAAAGACATTTGCAGAGCACGTCTGCCTGCATTGCACACTACAACTCATTGTTACTAAGCCATTATACTAGCAAACACTCAGTGTACCTAGTTGTATCCTAAACGTGGCTATTGTACTTTTGTCTATTCACAGTATTGGAACGATATTTGCAGCACGTCTGCCTGCATTGCACACTCTAACTTTTTTAAACTCAGCCATTTATAGTAGCAAACACTCAGTGTACCTAGTTGTATCCTAAACGTGGCTATTGTACTTTTGTCTATTCACAGTATTGGAACGATATTTGCAGCACGTCTGCCTGCATTGCACACTCTAACTTTTTTAAACTCAGCCATTATACTAGCAAACACTCAGTGTACCTAGTTGTATCCTAAACGTGGCTATTGTACTTTTGTCAATTCACAGTATTGGAACGTTATTTGCAGCACGTCTGCCTGCATTGCACACTCAAACTTTTTTAAACTCAGCCATTTATAGTAGCAAACACTCAGTGTACCTAGTTGTATCCTAAACGTGGCTATTGTACTTTTGTCAATTCACAGTATTGGAACGTTATTTGCAGCACGTCTGCCTGCATTGCACACTCAAACTTTTTTAAACTCAGCCATTTATAGTAGCAAACACTCAGTGTACCTAGTTGTATCCTAAACGTGGCTATTGTACTTTTGTCTATTCACAGTATTGGAACGTTATTTGCAGCACGTCTGCCTGCATTGCACACTCTAACTTTTTTAAACTCAGCCATTATACTAGCAAACACTCAGTGTACCTAGTTGTATCCTAAACGTGGCTATTTTACTTTTGTCTATTCACAGTATTGGAACGATATTTGCAGCACGTCTGCCTGCATTGCACACTCTAACTTTTTTAAACTCAGCCATTATACTAGCAAACACTCACTGTACCTAGTTGTATCCTAAACGTGGCTATTGTACTTTTGTCAATTCACAGTATTGGAACGTTATTTGCAGCACGTCTGCCTGCATTGCACACTCAAACTTTTTTAAACTCAGCCATTTATAGTAGCAAACACTCAGTGTACCTAGTTGTATCCTAAACGTGGCTATTGTACTTTTGTCAATTCACAGTATTGGAACGTTATTTGCAGCACGTCTGCCTGCATTGCACACTCAAACTTTTTTAAACTCAGCCATTTATAGTAGCAAACACTCAGTGTACCTAGTTGTATCCTAAACGTGGCTATTGTACTTTTGTCTATTCACAGTATTGGAACGTTATTTGCAGCACGTCTGCCTGCATTGCACACTCTAACTTTTTTAAACTCAGCCATTATACTAGCAAACACTCACTGTACCTAGTTGTATCCTAAACGTGGCTATTGTACTTTTGTCAATTCACAGTATTGGAACGTTATTTGCAGCACGTCTGCCTGCATTGCACACTCAAACTTTTTTAAACTCAGCCATTATACTAGCAAACACTCACTGTACCTAGTTGTATCCTAAACGTGGCTATTGCACTTTTGTCAATTCACAGTATTGGAACGTTATTTGCAGCACGTCTGCCTGCATTGCACACTCAAACTTTTTTAAACTCAGCCATTATACTAGCAAACACTCACTGTACCTAGTTGTATCCTAAACGTGGCTATTGTACTTTTGTCAATTCACAGTATTGGAACGATATTTGCAGGACATCTGCCTGCATTGCACACTCAAACTTTTTTAAACTCAGCCATTATACTAGCAAACACTCACTGTACCTAGTTGTATCCTAAACGTGGCTATTGTACTTTTGTCTATTCACACTACTGCAAATCTATGTGCAGCACCTCTGCATGACAACCTCGTGCTCTGTTTTTAATAAGCTATAATGATAGCACAAAATACTGCCATTTTGTGGCATCATAGAACTGGCTGTTGTATTCCATTAGTGCCCCACTGGTGACAAGCTATTTCTAGCACCTCTACATCACACCCTCATGCACATTTAGCTACGCTAATGTTATAGCAAACTCATGGAATTCATTGCTGCATTTCATAATTCGGAGGGATAGAAAGTCAGGCTTCCTTTAGCTTTTCCTTCTGTTCATAGACAGCATCTCCAAGACAAATTTCCCCTCCACGTCTAAGTGTGGAGAGGCAGCTAGTGCGCATGCGTGTGCCGATGTACCCCAGCTGCAGCATAATTACAGTGTTTCGCCTAGTGAGTATGCTCAGCCTGACTGTGCCATTCCTGACGCTAAGTCTTCATTTCGGGATACAGCGCATGCTCCCACACTAAGTGTGAAAAGCCTCTTTGCACAGGTGCTTGCATTCTGTGCCGGGTCTAAGTCCTGTTTTGTGCCTAGACACCATGCTAAAGCTGATAGTCTTTTTTCAGAGACTGTATTTCATGCTACTGAGCATGCTCAGGCACTTCCTGCATCAGAGACTAGGTCCGGTAATGAACTCTTTGGCCCTGGCCCTGATGTGGGGGTCCCATATAGACCACAGGGCATCAGGTGTCCTCCCAAATGGCTTGCAGAGGCCCACACCTATGACTTGTCACCGCATTATTGATGGTCAGACGATGACTGGTGAGGTGTTTGGGTCATGGCAGCCATGAGGTCATCATTGAAGTTGCGTTTCCAAATAGGACGCTAGTTATGCCACTCATGACGTGTCACTCTGCTTTTGTCTCCAGGAGGTGCATTGTGGTTCACCCTGGTTTGGGGCGGACCCAGGTTATAAAAGGGGCTGGAGCCAACAAGGAGGTGCGCAGTCTTCTATTATGCTCCGAAAGAGCACACCTCCATGTGTTGAACCCATTGCGGCTTTAGGCCAGAGGTAGGCAGGGATAGGGTGGTGGATGCAGGCCACCACCACAGTTGGTAACGCAGAACGGTTAAGACCAGCTCCTGTCCTAACAGTCCTGCTTGTGCAGCCCAGTGGCATTAACAGGCCTGCTGCTGCTGATGCGCCTGCTGTCCACAGGTGTGGCCCCTACGCACACGGTCAGCGTACTCAATGGCCCCTGTGTTGTTAACAGGGAGTTCCTGGGCTGGGTGGGCATGTGGACCCTGTGACGCTAACAGGGCTCACAGTCTCCAGATCCGAATGGCGTCTAACTCGGTTCAGGCTACTATTAGTTTCATAGCCACACAGCTCTGTATCCTCCACCAAACCTTCAAGTTGCCAACCTCTCCTTTTCCAACTGGGAGCACGGTGGACACTGACTGCTGAAGGTGATATATACCTTTCTCTTTCTTTTCTTATTAATTTTTGTTATATAGCGGTCACAGATTATATACCACTTTATCCAAATCTGCCAGTCCCACTGTAACAGATGTTGTTTCTTCAGCAAATGTTACAGTTGTTTAACCACCAAATCCACGGACCAAAATTTTTTTCCCCTTTCCAACACACCTGTTCCCCTTTCCAACAGCATCTGTCCTTTTTCAACTCATTTTGGGATATGACCAAAAGTGCAACTGTGCAGGGACACCGTACTCAACGCCATCTCAGCACAGCAGCCATCCCTCGGTCCCTCCGATGTGGACAAGTAAAAGACCATTTCCTCCTATCCATGACAAAGTGTTGAGATTCACTCTGTGCAGCACTGGTGTTTAGTGGAAAAGTAGATCTAAGATTGCGTACCACATTCTGCAGATACTCCTGTATACGTGCGTCTATTTCTATGGCAGGAATTAGTTCGCCAAATTTTGTCTTGTACCGGGGATCTAACAGTGTGGCAACCCAGTATTCAGGATTACTTCAAATTCATACAATCCGAGGGTCATGTAGGTAGTGCAGCAAGAAGGCGCTCATGTGTCTTGTGCATCCAGGAGGACCAAGTCCTTGGTGTGTTGGTGGCAGAGAGGTGAGAATCGTGCATCCTTCCTCTGCCCTCTACCCACAACCTCGCACAACCGAAATGTGAGCAAGCTCTCACTCATCTGCTGAGTCTTCCATGCCCATCGCCAGTTCGTCCTCCATTTCTTCATGGGCTCCTGCACTTTCATCAACACTTTTTGCTGATACTATGCGCCCTTGTTAATCCCTCTCCCTCACCATGACTGCCGCATAGGTGCCGCTGACCATCTGGACCTCGTAGATCTTGTTATCCCTTCCGCATATGACTCCTCCTGTACTTCCTCCCCTTCCTCTTGTCCCAACACCTGACTCCGAATAATAATTACAGTGTGCTCCATCATGTAGATGACCAGAATTGTCACGCTGAGAATGACATTGCCAGTGCTAAACATCTTCGTCGACATTTCAAAACTGTGTAGCAGGGTGCATAGGTCCTTGATCTGACACCACTCCAGCAGCGTGATCTGCACCACCTCTGGATCAACTTATCCCAGGCTATATGTCTTACCGTATTTCAGCAGGGCTCTGCGGTGCTGCCACACACGCTGCAACATGTGCAGATTCCAATTCCTGCGTGTCGGAACATCGCATTTCCGGCGTTTAACTGCCAGACCCTAAGACTTCCGGAGTGATGAAAGTTGTTGAGCTGCTGTGTGCGCACGATGGAAGTGAGCACATAGCGAGCGTGCCCGCTGCACAAGGCCATGTAGGCCGTGATGGTGTTTTAAAAATTGCTGGAGAATTCGGATCAACACGTGAGCCATAAAAGGCACGTGTGTCACATTGCCCTGAGGATGGCCCGCAGCCAGGTTTGCATCATTGCCGCACACGGCTGTTAAGTCACCAACGGAGTCCGCTCCGTCAATTTGTACTCCGGTCGCCAGGTGACAACGTGTTCCTTTCATGAATAGTGCTGATGATGGGAGAGTAGTCGATGCCAGCGGCGCAGGTGGACGCAGGTTATGCTCACCCACTGGGCTGCATTACCTTGACAGATGCAGAATCTCTGGCTGAATGTAGCTGGTGGGTATCTCACAGATGAAATACCATCATTCAGCTACAACCAATGGGAAGACACCACACCCTTTTTTATGCCCATCCTGTCTGCAGACCACTGCCAGACATAGCTATGAACCTCTGGTTAATTTTACCCCCAGTTCAGTTTTATGATTTTGTGTGCTTGTTACCTGACTACTTTTCCTGCTTGCTGTTTATGTACCTTGTTGGCCGATACGCATTTCACCTCTGCTTGTTTTCTGATTAAGTCCTGGCCGTCCCATTCTGTTCCTGTTCCTCAATTAATGTTTTGACCCTGCCTGACTACTATTCTCTGTAATAGCGTTGTGACTCACATTTCCCATACATTTCAAAGTAAAACTTTGACCGCCTGATGGCATTGAGCTCTGCTGCCAGCATAGTAAGGAGGTGTGTGGTAGTCCTTGTGCGCAGTTGCAAGGAAGGGTGGCCTGACCACACAGGGTTTGCGCAAAGGTAGAGGACCCACACGAGGTTGAAGAGGCAGAAGCAGTGTATTAACTTCTACATACAGAACAAGGATTGAAACAACTCGTGGGGACGGCAAGACTTGTACAGCAGACCCTTCTCCATCTCTCACCATAGTTTGCCAGTGCCCAGTCAGTGACATGTAATGACCCTGTCTATGCTTACTGGTCCAAGTATCTGTGTTGAAATGCACCCTGTCGCACACAGATTTTCTCAAGGAAGTGGTGATGTTGTGTGCGACATGCCGGTGTAGCGCGGGCATGCTTTTCTTGGAGAAGCAGTGGTGATTGGGCATCTGGTACTGGGGCACAGCGACAGACATAAGGTCTGTAAAATCCTGTGTGTCCACTACGCGTAAAGGCAGCATTTCGGTAGCCAACAGCTTACAGAGGGATAGAGTCAACCACTTAGCTTTGTCATGGGTCGCAGTAAGTGGCCTTTTATTTGACCACATCTGAGGGACAGAGATCTGGCTGCTGTCTGTAGACGGTGTTGAGTAGGGTGTCCCTGGAAAAATGCAGGTTTGTGAGAAAAGTGCAGGCGGAGACATGATGTTGGCTTCATCTTGCCTTCAGATCTGTTCATCTTGTATCATTTTTAAAAAACACAGCAAGCAAGGGTTACTCCAAGCGGAGTCTCCCTTTTTTTCCAAAAATTGGGCCCCACACAGACACCTTATCAGTGGCAGCACTTGTGCCCTAGTTGCAAACAGGATGTTTTGATTTGCATCAAGCACATTCCAAATCCACAAGCATTTACTCTCCCCAGGATGACACAGGGGTAGTAAATTCCTTCTGGATCCATGACTTGTTCATTTTGATGAACGTCAGTCTGTCCACATTGTCACTGGACAGACGCGTGCGCTTATCTGTCAGCACACACCCAGCAGCACTGAAGACACGTTCAGAGACAACGCTGGCAGCTGGACACGACAAAATCTTCGAGGCGTAACTGGAGAGCTCTTGACATTTTTCTAGATTTGAAGCCCAAAAGGAGCAAGGCTCCATTTGCAAAGTCATTGCATCGATGTTCATTTGGAGATACTCCTGTATCATCCTCTCCATCCGTTGACTATGTGTCAGACTTGTTGTCTCTGGTGGCCTTGCAAAGGAGGGTCTAAAAAAATTATGAAAAGATTCCATAAAATTGCTGTTACCAGCACCAGATACGGTCCTACTGGTACGGGTAGACTGTTGAAGATGACGAGGCCGTCCCATGTTTGTCAAGTTACAACTGGGAGAATCACTCCCTTCACCTGCACGGTTGTTTGGTGGAAAAGCCGAGCTAAGATCGAGTAACAGCTTCTGCTGATACTCCTGCATACGTGCGTCCCTTTCTATGGGTGGAATTATGTCACAAAATTTGGACTTGTCCCGGGGATCTAATAGTGTGGCAAGCCAGTAGTCATCATCACTTCTAATTTTGACAATACGAGGGTCATGTTGGAGGTAGTGCAACAAGAAGGCACTCATGTGTCTTGCGCAGCCATGCGCACCAAGTCCACGCTGTGTTTGTGGCATAGAGGTGCTAACCGTTCTTTCTTCCTCTGTCATCTCCCCCCAACCTCTTTCAACTGAAATTTGACCAAGGTCCCCCTCATCTGCTGAGTCTTCCATGTCCATGGACAGTTCGTCCTCCATATCTTCATGTCCTCCTGCACCTTCCTCAACATCTCACCTGCTACCATGCGCCCTTGTTGATCCCTGTCCCCCATGGTCCCATGCCTGCCGCGTTGGTGATGATGAACGTCTGGACCTTGATGATGTTGTTGTGTCTTGCGCATATGAATCCTCCTGTAGTTCCTCCCCTTCCTGTTGTCCCACCCCCTGACTACGAATAGTGTTTAGCGTGTGCTCCAGCATGTAAATGACTGTAATCGTCATGCTGATAATGGCATTGTCAGCGCTAAACATATTCGTCGCCATGTCGAAACTGTGCAGAAGGGTGCATAGGTCCTTGATCTGAGATCACTCCATCAGGGTGATCTGCCCCACTTCTGCATCTCGTTGGCCCAGGCTATACATCATGACGTATTGCACCAGGGCTCGCCGGTGCTGCCACAGTCGCTGTAACATGTGGAGAGTTGAATTCCAGCGTGTCGCCACATCGCATTTCAGGCGATGAACCGGCAGGCCGAAAGACTTCTGGAGCGATGCAAGTCGCTCAGGTGCGGCGGTTGAACGGCGGAAGTGAGCACTGCAGACAGTTTCCGTGCCCTGGTCAGAAGGCCATCTAGGCCGGGATAGTGTGTTAAAAATTGCTGGACAACAAGGTTAAACACGTGAGCCATACAAGGCACGTGTGTCACCTTGCCCAGGCGAAGGGCCGCACCCAGGTTTGCAGCATTGTCGCACACGGCCTTACCAGGCTGCAGGTTGAGTGGAGACAACCATTTATCAAAATCAGTCTCCAGAGCTGCCCACAACTCAGTCGCTGTGTGACTCCTATTTCAAAGACATGTCAAGCTAAAGACCGCCTGATGCCGTTGCGCTCTGCTACCAGCATAGTAATGAGGGGTGCGTGATTCCTTCTGCGCAGTGAGAACGCTGGTGGCCTGACCAGGCAGGCTTGGGGCGGAGGTGGAGGACCCAGATGAGGTGGAGGATGCAGAAGCAGTGGCGGAACTTGGACAGACAGAGGATTGACACACAAGTCGTGGGGACGGCAAGACTTGTGCAGCAGACCCTTCACCATCTATCACCATAGTTACCCAGTGGCCAGTCAGCGACATGTAACGTCCCTGTCCATGCTTACTGGTCCAAGTATCGGTGGTGAAATGCACCCGTTCACACACAGAGTTTCTCAAGGAAGCGGTGATGTTGTGTGCGACATGCTGGTGTAGCGCGGGCACACCTTTCTTAGAGAAGTAGTGGCGACTAGGCATCTGGTACTGGGGCACAGCGACAGACATAAGGTCTCTAAAATCCTGTGTGTCCACTAGGCGGAAAGGCAGCATTTCTGTAGTCAACAGCTTACAGAGGGATAGAGTCAACCTCTTCGCTTTGTCATGGGTCGCAGGAAGTGGCCTTTTATTTGACCACATCTGAGGGACAGAGATCTGGCTGCTGTGTGTAGACGGTGTTGAGTCGGGTGTCCCTGGAAAAATGCAGCTTTGTGAGGAAAGTGCAGGCGGAGACATGATGTTGCCTTCATCCAAAGTTGGTGCTATCGATGTCTGAGAGAGCTGTACACACTCACTTGTTTCCCCTTCCAAACCAACTGACGACCTACCAAGCAAACTGCCTGTTGCGGTTACAGTGGTGGAAGTTGTGGGTGGAAAAACAGGTGTGACAGCTGTCCCCACAGTCCTAGAAGATGACGAGCGCGCGGATGCACTGGAAGGGGCAGGCGGTGGATGGTTCGCTCCGCTAGGCCGCATTGCAGCACGGTGAGCTTCCCATCGGGCCATATGATATTTATTCATGTGACGATTCATGGAAGAAGTTGTCAAACTGCTGAGGTTTTGACCTCTACTAAGAGAACCATGACAAATTTTACAGATCACATAATTTGGGCGATCTTTTTCTATGTCAAAAAAGGACCTGGCTAGGCAAGGCTTAGAGGCCATGCGACCTGTTGATCCACCCCGAATAATGCTCAGAGGCAGAGTGGTGGCTGAGGATGCAGTTGTAGACGTGCTACCAGTGCTCCGACTGTGTCCAGGAAGGCGCCAGGTTACTTCGACGTCGGTTGCATCCTCCTCCACCGCCTCTGTTGACCTCCTCGAGTGTCTGACTGTGGGTTGACAGTAGGTGTGATCTAGAACTTAATCATCAATTGTTGTGTTTGCACTCCCCTACCCCTCAGACCGAGTTTCTTCTTGCCCTGACCGAATATTTAAGTTGTCATCCCAATCGGGTATCTGCGTCTCATCTTCATCAGTATGTTCCTCATTGCCTATAACCACAGTTGTTGGAAAGGCAGCATTTTGGTAGCCAACAGTTTGCATATGATGAAAGTCAACCTCCAAGCCATTTCATGCCCTTCTAAAAGCATGTAAAACACAGCGAGGGGACTCCAACCACAGTCTCCCTCGTTGCCACTAACTGGGCCACACACACCCCACTTGACTGGCATCGGTTGAGCCCCCTTTTGAAAAAGAAAAAGATGCTTTGCATGAAGCACTCTCAAAAATACGCGTGCCTTTCCCGTCCCCTGGCTGACCCAGGGGAAGAAAAGTCCTCTGAGAGCCATGACTTGTTCATCTTGGTTCTTTTAGAGACACAGCGAGGGGACTCCAACCACAGTCTCCCTCGTTGCCACTAACTGGGCCACACACACCCCACTTGACTGGCATCGGTTGAGCCCCCTTTTGAAAAAGAAAAAGATGCTTTGCATGAAGCACTCTCAAAAATACGCGTGCCTTTCCCGTCCCCTGGCTGACCCAGGGGAAGAAAAGTCCTCTGAGAGCCATGACTTGTTCATCTTGGTTCTTTTAGAGACACAGCGAGGGGACTCCAACCACAGTCTCCCTCGTTGCCACTAACTGGGCCACACACACCCCACTTGACTGGCATCGGTTGACCCCCCCTTTTGACAAAGAAAAAGATGCTTTGCATGAAGCACTCTCAAAAATACGCGTGCCTTTCCCGTCCCCTGGCTGACCCAGGGGAAGAAAAGTCCTCTGAGAGCCATGACTTGTTCATCTTGGTTCTTTTAGAGACACAGCGAGGGGACTCCAACCACAGTCTCCCTCGTTGCCACTAACTGGGCCACACACACCCCACTTGACTGGCATCGGTTGAGCCCCCTTTTGAAAAAGAAAAAGATGCTTTGCATGAAGCACTCTCAAAAATACGCGTGCCTTTCCCGTCCCCTGGCTGACCCAGGGGAAGAAAAGTCCTCTGAGAGCCATGACTTGTTCATCTTGGTTCTTTTAGAGACACAGCGAGGGGACTCCAACCACAGTCTCCCTCGTTGCCACTAACTGGGCCACACACACCCCACTTGACTGGCATCGGTTGACCCCCCCTTTTGACAAAGAAAAAGATGCTTTGCATGAAGCACTCTCAAAAATACGCGTGCCTTTCCCGTCCCCTGGCTGACCCAGGGGAAGAAAAGTCCTCTGAGAGCCATGACTTGTTCATCTTGGTTCTTTTAGAGACACAGCGAGGGGACTCCAACCACAGTCTCCCTCGTTGCCACTAACTGGGCCACACACACCCCACTTGACTGGCATCGGTTGAGCCCCCTTTTGAAAAAGAAAAAGATGCTTTGCATGAAGCACTCTCAAAAATACGCGTGCCTTTCCCGTCCCCTGGCTGACCCAGGGGAAGAAAAGTCCTCTGAGAGCCATGACTTGTTCATCTTGGTTCTTTTAGAGACACAGCGAGGGGACTCCAACCACAGTCTCCCTCGTTGCCACTAACTGGGCCACACACACCCCACTTGACTGGCATCGGTTGAGCCCCCCTTTTGACAAAGAAAAAGATGCTTTGCATGAAGCACTCTCAAAAATACGCGTGCCTTTCCCGTCCCCTGGCTGACCCAGGGGAAGAAAAGTCCTCTGAGAGCCATGACTTGTTCATCTTGGTTCTTTTAGAGACACAGCGAGGGGACTCCAACCACAGTCTCCCTCGTTGCCACTAACTGGGCCACACACACCCCACTTGACTGGCATCGGTTGACCCCCCCTTTTGACAAAGAAAAAGATGCTTTTCATGAAGCACTCTCAAAAATACGCGTGCCTTTCCCGTCCCCTGGCTGACCCAGGGGAAGAAAAGTCCTCTGAGAGCCATGACTTGTTCATCTTGGTTCTTTTAGAGACACAGCGAGGGGACTCCAACCACAGTCTCCCTCGTTGCCACTAACTGGGCCACACACACCCCACTTGACTGGCATCGGTTGAGCCCCCTTTTGAAAAAGAAAAAGATGCTTTGCATGAAGCACTCTCAAAAATACGCGTGCCTTTCCCGTCCCCTGGCTGACCCAGGGGAAGAAAAGTCCTCTGAGAGCCATGACTTGTTCATCTTGGTTCTTTTAGAGACACAGCGAGGGGACTCCAACCACAGTCTCCCTCGTTGCCACTAACTGGGCCACACACACCCCACTTGACTGGCATCGGTTGACCCCCCCTTTTGACAAAGAAAAAGATGCTTTGCATGAAGCACTCTCAAAAATACGCGTGCCTTTCCCGTCCCCTGGCTGACCCAGGGGAAGAAAAGTCCTCTGAGAGCCATGACTTGTTCATCTTGGTTCTTTTAGAGACACAGCGAGGGGACTCCAACCACAGTCTCCCTCGTTGCCACTAACTGGGCCACACACACCCCACTTGACTGGCATCGGTTGACCCCCCCTTTTGACAAAGAAAAAGATGCTTTTCATGAAGCACTCTCAAAAATACGCGTGCCTTTCCCGTCCCCTGGCTGACCCAGGGGAAGAAAAGTCCTCTGAGAGCCATGACTTGTTCATCTTGGTTCTTTTAGAGACACAGCGAGGGGACTCCAACCACAGTCTCCCTCGTTGCCACTAACTGGGCCACACACACCCCACTTGACTGGCATCGGTTGAGCCCCCTTTTGAAAAAGAAAAAGATGCTTTGCATGAAGCACTCTCAAAAATACGCGTGCCTTTCCCGTCCCCTGGCTGACCCAGGGGAAGAAAAGTCCTCTGAGAGCCATGACTTGTTCATCTTGGTTCTTTTAGAGACACAGCGAGGGGACTCCAACCACAGTCTCCCTCGTTGCCACTAACTGGGCCACACACACCCCACTTGACTGGCATCGGTTGACCCCCCCTTTTGACAAAGAAAAAGATGCTTTGCATGAAGCACTCTCAAAAATACGCGTGCCTTTCCCGTCCCCTGGCTGACCCAGGGGAAGAAAAGTCCTCTGAGAGCCATGACTTGTTCATCTTGGTTCTTTTAGAGACACAGCGAGGGGACTCCAACCACAGTCTCCCTCGTTGCCACTAACTGGGCCACACACACCCCACTTGACTGGCATCGGTTGACCCCCCCTTTTGACAAAGAAAAAGATGCTTTGCATGAAGCACTCTCAAAAATACGCGTGCCTTTCCCGTCCCCTGGCTGACCCAGGGGAAGAAAAGTCCTCTGAGAGCCATGACTTGTTCATCTTGGTTCTTTTAGAGACACAGCGAGGGGACTCCAACCACAGTCTCCCTCGTTGCCACTAACTGGGCCACACACACCCCACTTGACTGGCATCGGTTGAGCCCCCTTTTGAAAAAGAAAAAGATGCTTTGCATGAAGCACTCTCAAAAATACGCGTGCCTTTCCCGTCCCCTGGCTGACCCAGGGGAAGAAAAGTCCTCTGAGAGCCATGACTTGTTCATCTTGGTTCTTTTAGAGACACAGCGAGGGGACTCCAACCACAGTCTCCCTCGTTGCCACTAACTGGGCCACACACACCCCACTTGACTGGCATCGGTTGAGCCCCCCTTTTGACAAAGAAAAAGATGCTTTGCATGAAGCACTCTCAAAAATACGCGTGCCTTTCGCCTCCCCTGGCTGACCCAGGGGAAGAAAAGTCCTCTGAGAGCCAGGTCCACATTGTCAGTGGACAGACACGTGTGCTTATCTGCCAGCAGACCCCCAGCAGCACTGAAGACAGGTTCCGAGAGAACGCTGGCTGCAGGACACGACAAGATCCTCAAGGCGTACGTGGCGAGCTCAGGCAATTTATCCAGATTGGAAGCCTAAAATGAGCAGGGCTCAAGTTGCACAATAATGGAATCGATGTTTCTTTGCATATACTCATATATCTGTGTGTCTCCCTCTTTTTCCTTGTCCAGCTGTTTTGTTTTCACATGAGTATATGTCCTTGTCACTTTCCCATGTGTTTGTGTTATGTTGTGAGTTGTTTGTCACCTTTTGGACACCTTTCAGGGTGTTTTCTAGGTGTTTTACTGTGTTTGTGATTGCCTGCCATTGTTTCCTATGGGCTCGAGTTCGGTTCGTCGAACGTTCGACGAGCCGAACTCGAGCCAGACCCCCCGTTCGGCGAACCGCCTCGAGCCGAACCGGGACCGGTTCGCTCATCTCTAGTGGTGACCAGCCACCAGACATTTGTAGCATAACTACAACCAAACAGAGAGAGAGGGGAGCCAGCACGATCTGAAAATGGCATGCATCATATAAAAAGTGCAAATTCACAGATTTATTCCAACTGTACTGTAATATAAATGAGATTTTTAGCAAATAATTTATCAATTCTTTGAGCCACCCCTGCCAACGTCACGGCAAATCTCAATAGGGGGGTCCTACTCTATATTCTGTATTTCATGTGCCATGCGGCCTCCTAGATAAAGTTAAAAGCAGAACCATAATGGAGAACACATACCTGTAACCTGTATATATAACCGCTTCTATGTAGCAAAAGAGGCAATTGTGGATAGAGGCCAGCCCAGGTCCCAGCATGTGGAGCAAGCTCTACACATACCAGGACTATATCAGAACTGACCCTCCCAGTGCCAGAGAGCAACCATTATTAAAGGCGGACCAGATCCAAGTATGGTGCTTAATTAGCAATGCCTGTGGAAAGGGTGAGGCAACTGAATGTGTACAGCTACCAACAGGAGGAATATATTGCAAACCAAGATCAGACATGCATAGCATGGTGGTTACCAGCCACCAGACATTTGTAGCATAACTACAACCAAACAGAGAGAGAGGGGAGCCAGCACGATCTGAAAATGGCATGCATCATATAAAAAGTGCAAATTCACAGATTTATTCCAACTGTACTGTAATATAAATGAGATTTTTAGCAAATAATTGATCAATTCTTTGAGCCACCCCTGCCAACGTCACGGCAAATCTCAATAGGGGGGTATTACTCTATATTCTGTATTTCATGTGCCATGCGGCCTCCTAGATAAAGTTAAAAGCAGAGCCATAATGGAGAACACATACCTGTAACCTGTATATATAACCGCTTCTATGTTGCAAAAGAGGCAATTGTGGATAGAGGCCAGCCCAGGTCCCAGCATGTGGAGCAAGCTCTACACATACCAGGACTATATCAGAACTGACCCTCCCAGTGCCAGAGAGCAACCATTGATAAAGGCGGACCAGATCCAAGTATGGTGCTTAATTAGCAATGCCTGTGGAAAGGGTGAGGCAACTGAATGTGTACAGCTACCAACAGAAGGAATATATTGCAAACCAAGATCAGGCGTGCATAGCATGGTGGTTACCAGCCACCAGACATTTGTAGCATAACTACAACCAAACAGAGAGAGAGGGGAGCCAGCACGATCTGAAAATGGCATGCATCATATAAAAAGTGCAAATTCACAGATTTATTCCAACTGTACTGTAATATAAATGAGATTTTTAGCAAATAATTGATCAATTCTTTGAGCCACCCTTGCCAACGTCACGGCAAATCTCAATAGGGGGGTCCTACTCTATATTCTGTATTTCATGTGCCATGCGGCCTCCTAGATAAAGTTAAAAGCAGAACCATAATGGAGAACACATACCTGTAACCTGTATATATAATCGCTTCTATGTTGCAAAAGAGGCAATTGTGGATAGAGGCCAGCCCAGGTCCCAGCATGTGGAGCAAGCTCTACACATACCAGGACTATATCAGAACTGACCCTCCCAGTGCCAGAGAGCAACCATTGATAAAGGCGGACCAGATCCAAGTATGGTGCTTAATTAGCAATGCCTGTGGAAAGGGTGAGGCAACTGAATGTGTACAGCTACCAAAAGGAGGAATATATTGCAAACCAAGATCAGGCGTGCATAGCATGGTGGTGACCAGCCACCAGACATTTGTAGCATAACTACAACCAAACAGAGAAAGAGGGGAGCCAGCACGATCTGAAAATGGCATGCATCATATAAAAAGTGCAAATTCACAGATTTATTCCAACTGTACTTTAATATAAATGAGATTTTTAGCAAATAATTTATCAATTCTTTGAGCCACCCCTGCCAACGTCACGGCAAATCTCAATAGGGGGGTCCTACTCTATATTCTGTATTTCATGTGCCATGCGGCCTCCTAGATAAAGTTAAAAGCAGAACCATAATGGAGAACACATACCTGTAACCTGTATATATAACCGCTTCTATGTTGCAAAAGAGGCAATTGTGGATAGAGGCCAGCCCAGGTCCCAGCATGTGGAGCAAGCTCTACACATACCAGGACTATATCAGAACTGACCCTCCCAGTGTCAGAGAGCAACCATTGATAAAGGTGGACCAGATCCAAGTATGGTGCTTAATTAGCAATGCCTGTGGAAAGGGTGAGGCAACTGAATGTGTACAGCTACCAACAGGAGGAATATATTGCAAACCAAGATCAGGCGTGCATAGCATGGTGGTGACCAGCCACCAGACATTTGTAGCATAACTACAACCAAACAGAGAGAGAGGGGAGCCAGCACGATCTGAAAATGGCATGCATCATATAAAAAGTGCAAATTCACAGATTTATTCCAACTGTACTGTAATATAAATGAGATTTTTAGCAAATAATTGATCAATTCTTTGAGCCACCCCTGCCTCCTAGATAAAGTTAAAAGCAGAACCATAATGGAGAACACATACCTGTAACCTGTATATATAACCGCTTCTATGTTGCAAAAGAAATTGCAGATTCAGTTACCTCACCCCTTTCCACAGGCAATGCAAATGAAGCACCATTCTTGGATCTGGTCCGCCTTTATCAATGGTTGCAGTCTGGCACTGGGGGGGAGAGTCAGTTCTGATATAGTCCTGGTATGTGTAGAGCTTGCTCCACAATGCTGGGGACCTGGGCTGGTCTCTATCCACAATTGCCTTTTTTGCAACATGGAAGCGGCTATATAAAGGTTACAGGTATGTGTGCTCCATTATGGTTCTGTTTTTAACTTTATCTAGGAGGCCGCATGGCACATGAAATACAGAATATATAGTAGGGACCCCCCTATTGAGATTTGCCGTGACGTCTGGCAGGGGTGGCTCAAAATAAATTGATCAATTATTTGCTAAAAATCTCATTTTTTTATTATAGTACAGTTGGAATAAAATCTGTGAAATTTTCACTTTTTATATGGATGCATGCCAATTTCAGATCGTGCTGGCTCCTTTTTCTCTGTTATGACTGTAGTTATGCTACAATTTCTGGTGACTGACCATCACCATACCATGCACGCCTGATTTTGGTTTGCAATGTATTCCTCCTGTTGGTAGCTGTTCAGATTCAGTTACCTCATCCCTTTCCACAGGCAGTGCAAATTAAGCACCCATTCTTGGATCTGGGCCACCTTTATCAATGGTTGCAGTCTGGCACTGGGAGGGTCAGTTCTGATATAGTCCTGGTATGTGTAGAGCTTGCTCCACATGCTGGGACCTGGGCTGGTCTCTATCCACAATTGCCTTTTTTGCAACATGGAAGCGGCTATATACAGGTTACAGGTATGTGTGCTCCATTATGGTTCTGCTTTTAACATTTATCTAGGAGGCCCGCATGGCACATGAAATACAGAATATAGAGTAGGACCCCCCTATTGAGATTTGCCGTGACGTTGGCAGGGGTGGCTCAAAAAATTAATCAATTATTTGCTAAAAATCTCATTTTTTTATTATAGTACAGTTGGAATAAATCTGTGAATTTTCACTTTTTATATGATGCATGCCAATTTCAGATCGTGCTGGCTCCTTTTTCTCTGTTATGACATGTAGTTATGCTACAATTTGTGGTGACTGACCATCACCATACCATGCACGCCTGATTTTGGTTTGCAATGTATTCCTCCTGTTGTAGCTGTTCAGATTCAGTTACCTCACCCCTTTCCACAGGCAATGCAAATTAAGCACCATTCTTGGATCTGGTCCGCCTTTATCAATGGTTGCACTCTGGCACTGGGAGGGTCAGTTCTGATATAGTCCTGGTATGTGTAGAGCTTGCTCCACATGCTGGGACCTGGGCTGGTCTCTATCCACAATTGCCTTTTTTGCAACATGGAAGCGGCTATATACAGGTTACAGGTATGTGTGCTCCATTATGGTTCTGCTTTTAACTTTATCTAGGAGGGCCGCATGGCACATGAAAATACAGAATATAGAGTAGGACCCCCCTATTGAGATTTGCCGTGGCGTTGGCAGGGGTGGCTCAAAAAATTGATCAATTATTTGCTAAAAATCTCATTTTTTTATTATAGTACAGTTGGAATAAATCTCTGAATTTTCACTTTTCATATGATGCATGCCAATTTCAGATCGTGCTGCCTCCTTTTTCACTGGTAAAGGATGCAAGAGCCCAGTCGGGGCTCTCTAATGGACCGGTTGCGAGCACACGAGTAGCAGGAACCGACATATCTCTTGACGTGGCTGGGCTAAGTGTGGGCCACCAATACCACCTCTCGAGTAACTCTCGTGTCCGTCTAATACCAAAATGCCCACCCACCTTTGAGGTGTGGGCCCCACGACAGTATATCATTCTGTCGATCCGGCGGAACAAAGGTCTTGCCTGGTGGGATTTGGGTCTAACGTCACAGGGGAGAGCGTATGAAAAACCCTGGAGGGAATGATAAGACGAGGTTCGTCAATCTCTTCCTGTGTAGAAACCATAGAGCGAGACAGGGCGTCTGCCTTGTTATTCTTACTCCCAGACAGATAGTTGATGGAGAAGTGAAAGCGGGGAGAAAAACAAGGGACCAGCGGGCTTGGCGAGGATTCAGACGTTGAGCGGTTTGTAAGTACGTCAGATTCTTATGGTCTGTATAGACCTGGAAAGAATGTTTCGCTCCTTCTAGCAAGTGACGCCACTCCTCCAAGGCTAATCTCAGGGCGAGCAGTTCCCTATCCGCAATGGTATAGTTTCTCTCTGCCGGTGAAAAGGTTTTAGCAAAGAAGAAACACAGCCTTTTTCTACCTACACCGTTCTTTTGATACAAGACCACACCAGCACCCACTGAAAAGGCATCGACCTCCAAGAGGAAGGGCTTATTCTCATCGGGTCTTTGAAGAACGGGAGCAGTTGAAAAGTGTCTTTTTACTGCCTCAAAATCCTGGGATGTCTCAGTAGACCAGACTTTTGGATTAGCACCTTTCTTAGTCAAGGCCACCAAAGGGGCCACCAAAGTGGAGAAATGGGGTATGAACTGCCGGTAATAATTTATGAATCCTCAGAAGCGTTGCACCGCCTTCAAGGAATGAGGTTCGGACCATTCCAGGACAGCAGAGAGCTTCGCAAGATCCATAGCCAGACCCTCTTGTGAGATAATGTAACCCAAAAAAGGCAAGGATGACTGCTCGAATATACACTTTTCAAGTTTAGCAAACAATGAGTGCTCCCTTAAACGGGAAAGGACACGAACGACATCCTGACGATGAGTCTCCAGATCAGGAGAAAAAATCAGGATGTCGTCCAGATACACCACGACGGAGGATAACAGTAAATCCCTGAACACATCGTTTACGAAGTCCTGAAATACTGCGGGTGCATTACATAAACCAAAAGGCATTACGAGGTATTCGTAGTGACCGTCTCGGGTGTTAAAAGCGGTCTTCCATTCGTCACCCTCTCGAATTCGTACCAAGTTATACGCACCCCGGAGATCCAACTTCGTAAAAACCTGAGCTCCCCTCAGTCTGTCAAAGAGCTCCGAAATTAAAGGTAACGGGTATTTGTTCTTTATTGTGATTGCGTTGAGACCCTTGTAATCTATGCAGGGATGCAAATCACCCTCTTTCTTCCGAACAAAGAAAAACCCAGCTCCCGCGGGAGAGACAGGCTTACGAATGAACCCCTTCTCTAAACTCTCTCTTATATAGGTGGACATGGCCTCCGACTCAGGTATTGACAGGGGGTAAACCCTGCCCTTAGGTGGAACCGAACCTGGGATAAGGTCTATGGCGCAGTCATACGGCCTATGGGGTGGAAGAACCTCAGCACCCTGTTTGGAGAACACGTCAGCGAAATCCAAATAGGGTATATGGTAGAGAGATCAGTTGATGCAACCGCAACGACCTTAGGTGGTAAGGGAAGACATCAAGACTGACATTTCGAACCCCAACTAATAATGCTGTCGGACTCCCAGTCAATTAGAGGAGCATGGGTCCGAAGCCATGGGAGACCCAGAAGAATGTCGTCTATACCCTCAGGCAAAACAAGAAAAGAAATCTCCTCTATGTGACCCTGAGACAGGGAAAGGCGCAAGGGAACTGTCCTCAATGTAATGGAGTCAGACAACATAGTCCCATTAACAACACGGACAGGAATAGGCGCCTCTAACATGATAGAGGGAATATTGTGTCTTTTTACAAATCCTGAGGACACAAAAGTCCCGTCAGCTCCGGAATCCACAAAAGCCATAATAGGCCATGTATTCTCAAAGAATGAGAGCTGACCTGGGATACTACACTTAGAGGGTGCAGAAGACGTCTCTAGTAACCCCCCTCTAATGGTTACTAGGCCTGGGAGTTTCCCTGACGGCTAGGACACTTGTTGGCATAGTGCCCAGCCTGACGACATACGTAACATATAGAAGGACCAGACCTGCGTAGTCTGGAGGACGTATGACCTAACTCCATAGGAGTGGGAGATGTCTCAGATGCTGAGGAAGATGGTAGTGGACCCTCAACAACTGGAATAGCCCGATACTTAGGGCGTGAGGAAGAGACCTCGAGTCTGCGTTCCTTATGGCGTATGTCGATCCTTGTTGCTACAGTGATTAAGTCCTCCAGAGAAGCAGGGACCTCACGAGTAGCAAGGGCATCCTTGACATAGCCTGCCAACCCTCTCCAGAAGATAGGAATCAACACCTTTTCTGGCCAATCTAGTTCTGCCACCAGAGTTCTAAAAGCAATGGCATAAGAACTAGTGGATAACGAACCTGAGATAGATCTAACAGTCTCAGGGCCGCATCATGGGTAAACTGCGGACCCATGAATACCGCTTTAAGAGCTTCAAGAAAGTCTTGATGTCTCAGAGTAACCACATCAGAGCTCTCCCATAGGGGAGTCGCCCATTCTAAGGCTTTGTCCTGAAGTAAGGATATGATAAAGCCTACTCTGGACTAGAGATGAGCAAACCGGTCCCGGTTCGGCTCGAGGCCGGTTCGCCGAACGGGGGTCCCGTTCGAGTTCGGCTCGTCGAACGTTCGACGAACCGAACTCGAACGTATAGGCTATAATGGGAGGCAATCACAAACACATAAAAATGCATTATAAATGTACACAAACAGTTAATAAACATTGCCATAACACTTACCGGTCCTCGCGATCCCTTCTGCACTCTGTCTCCTGCCGCTATTCCATCCGATGATCGCTGAATCCTCCCGGTGACCTGCACTGCCAGCAGAGATGCAGGACCTATCGTGACGTCAAAATAGCCATGTGACCAGTCACGTGGCTATTATCTCATTGGCTACAGACTGCTCACATGACTATGACACGTCATGTAGGACCTGCGAGTGCATCTCTCCGGTACACGGTGCACATATGTGTATCGCCGTGTACCGGCGACATGCTCTAGCACACGGTCGACTCCCCGTTCCGTTAGGGACCGGCTGACACAGCCGGTCATTAACGGAGATCACCGTTGCCATAGCAACGCAGTTAGCGGTGACGTCACCGCTAACCGCGGCTCCGAGAGCACCGTTGCTATGGTAACGCGTCTGTCAGCGTTACCGCTGTTACCGCTGACAGCCAGCAGTGATCACTCACGGAGTGAAGACTGCACGCTGCTGCACGATTGTAGTGAGGATTGTACTGAGGATGAGGTTCCCCAGCCCATGATGGGCTGGTGCACCTCATCCTCACTACAATCATCACTACTACTACACTAGAAAGAAAGAAGACAGAAGAGCAGGATCGTGGAGGGCTGACAGGGGGTAATAAAGATGGAGTCTCTAATGTGTCTGTGTATTTATTTCTATTAAAGTATTTTTTCTCTGTGTGGTGTTTTTTTTAACCCTTTATTGGAGATTCTTAATGGCCGAGTCAAACGTGCCTGACATTAAGAATCTCTGGCTTAATACTGGCTAGTAAAACAAAGCCAGTATTAACTCATGATTACCCAACAAGCCACCCGGCTCCAGGGCTGTTGGAAGAGTTGGATACAGCGCCAGATGATGGCGCTTCTATGAAAGCGCCATTTTCTGGGACGGCTGCGGACTGAAATCCGCAGCAGAGGCGCCCAGAAACCTCGGGCTAACCTGTGCTGCGGATTCCAATCCCCAGCTGCCTAGTTGTACCCGGCTGGACACAAAAATGGGGCGAAGCCCACGTCATTTGTTTTTTAATTATTTCATGAAATAAGTGAAATAATTAAAAAAAACGGGTTTCCCTATATTTTTGGTTCCCAGCCGGGTACAAATAGGCAACTGGGGGTTGGAGGCAGCCCGTGGCTGCCTGCTGTACCTGGCTAGCATACAAAAATATGGCGAAGCCCACGTCATTTTTTTGGTGGGCAAAAAAATTCTGCATACAGTCCTGGATGGAGTATGCTGAGCCTTGTAGTTCTGCAGCTGCTGTCTGCTCTTCTCCATACAGATAGACAGCAGCTGCAGAACTACAAGGCTCAGCATACTCCATCCAGGACTGTATGCAGAAGTTTTTTGCCCCCTGAAAAAATTATGTGGGCTTCGCCATATTTTTGTATGCTAGCCAGGTACAGCAGGCAGGTACGGCTGCCCCCAACCCCCAGTTGCCTATTTGTACCCGGCTGGGAACCAAAAATAAAGGGAAGCCCTTTTTTTATCATTTCATGAATTTCATGAAATAATTAGAAAACAAATGACGTAGGCTTCGCCCCATTTTTGTGTCCAGCCAGGTACAACTAGGCAGCTGGGGATTGGAATCCGCAGCACAGGTTGGCCTGAGCTTTCTGGGCCCCACTGCTGCGAATTGCAGTCTGCAGCCGCCTCAGAAAATGGCACTTTCATAGAAGCGCCATCTTCTGGCGCTGTATCCAACTCTTCCAGCACCTGCCTGCTATACCTGGCTAGCATACAAAAATATGGCGAAGCTCACGTCCTTTTTTGTAGTTTTTTGGCAAAAAAAATAAAAAATGCTTCCCTGGATTTTCCATTGCCAGTGAAGGTAACACCAAGCAGTGGGGGTTAGCAGCCAGTAGCTGCTTGGATTACCCTTAGCTAGCAATACAAAAAATGCAGCGGGAGCCCATATATATTTTTTTTAATTATTTATTTAAATAACTAAAAATAAAATGGGCTTCCCTGTATTTTGATTGCTGGACATCACAGTGCTGTAAAAATAAATCTTTAAAAAAATGACATAGCGCTCCGCGGTATTTTTGATTCTCAGCGCAGATAAAGCAGACAGCTATGGGTTGCCACCCCCATCTGCCTGCCGTTACCTTGGTTGGCAATCAAAATACAGGGAAGCCCATTAATTTTTTCTATTTAAAAAATAGTTAAAAAAAAAAATGAGGTTGGGTCCCCCCATTTTTGATAGCCAGCTAGGTTAAAGCAGACGGCTGTAGCCTGAAAACCACAGCTGGCAGCTTTACCGTGGTTGGGGATCCAATGTGGAGGTCCCCTCAGGCTCTTTTTTATAATTATTGTATAAATATTAATAATTACACAATAAAAGTAGGGTCCCCCCCAAACTGGATCACCAGCCAAGGTAAAGCGGACAGCTGTGGTCTGGTATTCTCAGGGTGGGAAGGTCCATAGTTATTGGGCCTTCACAGCCTAAAAATAGCAGGCCGCAGGCACCCCAGACGTGGCGCATCCACTAGATGCGCCAATGCTGGCGCTTCACCCCAGCTCATCCCGTGCCCTGGTGCATTGGCAAACGGGGTAATAAATCGGGTTGATACTAGCTGTAAAGTAACCTGAGATCAAGCCCAGCAGTTTGTGATGTCATGGCGTCTATTAGATACTCAACATCATAAACTGTCAGTACTAACAAAAAAAAAAAATCTACAAAAGAAATTTATTTGAAAAAACAGTCCCCAAAACATTTCCTCTTTCACCAATTTATTGTAAGAAAAAAAATAAAGGGGTCCCACGACGACTCTGGACCATCTAGAATATGGGGGGGAGACACTCAGGGAACGTATCCCCCATTTTCTAGGACTGCGGACCCTTCATGTGAGGAGTGTGGGTGCAATGAATCTGCACTCACTCTTCTCGGGTCCACAGCAGCAGAGTCCATGTCGTAATGGTTGCTACCAAAGCTGCAATGCCCTGCTCATGAGGTAAGGGCATGCCTAATCAGGAGAACTACTGTAGAGGAAGCTCTGCTCACTGGTATATAGGTGCTCAGAGGTAATAATAGATAAAATTAGTGAGTAACCTCGGCACTCTAAATCTCCCAGACTAAAGCTGGTGTCACACATAACGACGACGACAACGACGTCGCTGCTACGTCACCATTTTCTGTGACGTTGCAGCGACGTCCCGTCACTGTCGCTGTGTGTGACATCCAGCAACGACCTGGCCCCTGCTGTGAGGTCGCCGGTCGTTGCTGAATGTCCAGCTTCATTTTTTGGTCGTCACTCTCCCGCTGTGACACACACATCGCTGTGTGTGACAGCGAGAGAGCGACGAAATGAAGCGATCAGGAGCCGGCACTGGCAGCTGCGGTAAGCTGTAACCAGCGTAAACATCGGGTAACCAAGGGAAGACCTTTCCCTAGTTACCCGATGTTTACGCTGGTTACCAGCCTCCGCTCTTGCTGCCAGTGCTGGCTCCTGCACTGTGACATGTGGCTGCAGTATGCATCGGGTAATTAACCCGATGTATACTGTAGCAAGGAGAGCAAGGAGCCAGCGCTAAGCAGTGCGCGCGGCTCCTTGCTCTCTGCACTGTGACATGTAGCTGCAGCACACATCGGGTTAATTAACCCGATGTGTACTGTACCTAGGAGAGCAAGGAGCCAGCGCTAAGCGCGGCTCCCTGCTCTCTGCACATGTAGCACAGCGACGTTATGATCGCTGCTTCTGCTGTTTGACAGCTAAGCAGCGATCATAACAGCGACTTACAAGGTCGCTGTTACGTCACCGAAAATGGTGACGTAACAGCGACGTCGTTGTCGCTGTCGCTTAGTGTGACACCAGCTTAAGTCAGTAAGTCACAACGGATAGTAATGCAAAATCACTCTTTATTGGTCCGTATTAAGAAAAAAAAAAATTTCATAAGCATATATGTTTTTGTCCAAAACAAGTTACAAATGACGTTTCGGCCTGAGCCTTCGTCAGATTGGACTTATCTGCATGTAATCATGAAAAATGACAATAATCAGTATCACATAAGAGTGAGAGAACAATAACATAAACTCGAACAATGTAGAGGTACAATTGGGATGCAGCAAAAAAATTGCAACACAGCAAGAAATGAAACACATGATACAAATGTCATAATACAGTACAAGGACAATATAGTAATGACAAATATGGGGTCAGAGTAGACTTAGACAGCTCTGGTACGAAAGAGATGTCAATCATAAAGTAACATGTGCAGTAGGTGTAGAGCTACAGTATGCATGGCAGAGCTAATGGGTAGACCGACCATAGAAAAAGAATGGAGAAAAAGTGGAGAAAAAGTGGAGAAAAAGTGGAGAATAAGTGGAGAAAAGGTGGAGAATAAGTGGAGAAAAAGTGGAGAATAAGTGGAGAAAAAAGTGGAGAAAAAGTGGAGAATAAGTGGAGAATAAGTAGAGAAAAAGTGGAGAATAAGTGGAGAATAAGTGGAGAAAAAAGTGGAGAAAAAGTGGAGAATAAGTGGAGAAAAAGTGGAGAATAAGTGGAGAATAAGTGGAGAAAAAGTGGAGAATAAGTGGAGAAAAAAGTGGAGAAAAAGTGGAGAATAAGTGGAGAAAAAGTGGAGAATAAGTGGAGAAAAAAGTGGAGAAAAAGTGGAGAATAAGTGGAGAATAAGTGGAGAAAAGGTGGAGAATAAGTGGAGAAAAAGTGGAGAATAAGTGGAGAAAAAAGTGGAGAAAAAGTGGAGAATAAGTGGAGAAAAAAGTGGAGAAAAAGTGGAGAATAAGTGGAGAAAAAGTGGAGAATAAGTGGAGAATAAGTGGAGAAAAAGTGGAGAATAAGTGGAGAAAAAAGTGGAGAAAAAGTGGAGAATAAGTGGAGAAAAAGTAGAGAATAAGTGGAGAAAAAAGTGGAGAAAAAGTGGAGAATAAGTGGAGAAAAAGTGGAGAATAAGTGGAGAAAAAAGTGGAGAAAAGAATGGAGAAAAAGTGGAGAAAAAGTGGAGAAAAAGTGGAGAAAAAGTGGAGAAAAAGTGGAGAATAAGTGGAGAAAAAGTGGAGAATAAGTGGAGAAAAAAGTGGAGAATAAGTGGAGAAAAAAGTGGAGAAAAAGTGGAGAATAAGTGGAGAAAAAAGTGGAGAAAAAGTGGAGAATAAGTGGAGAATAAGTGGAGGAAAAGTGGAGGAAAAGTGGAGAATAAGTGGAGAATAAGTGGAGAATAAGTGGAGGAAAAGTGGAGAATAAGTGGAGAAAAAGTGGAGAAAAAGTGGAGAATTTCTCCACTTATTCTCCACTTTTTCTCCACTTTTTCTACATTTTTTTCTCCACTTTTTCTCCACTTATTCTCCACTTTTTCTCCACTTATTCTCCACTTATTCTCCACTTTTTCTCCACTTATTCTCCACTTTTTCTCCACTTATTCTCCACTTTTCCTCCACTTATTCTCCACTTATTCTCCACTTATTCTCCACTTTTCCTCCACTTATTCTCCACTTTTCCTCCACTTATTCTCCACTTATTCTCCACTTTTTCTCCACTTATTCTCCACGTTTCCTCCACTTATTCTCCACTTATTCTCCACTTATTCTCCACTTTTTTCTCCACTTATTCTCCACTTTTTCTCCACTTATTCTCCACTTTTTCTCCACTTTTTCTCCACTTTTTCTCCACTTTTTCTCCACTTATTCTCCACTTTTTCTCCACTTAAAGTGGAGAATAAGTGGAGAAAAAGTGGAGAAAAATTGGAGAAAAAGTGGAGAATAAGTGGAGAAAAAGTGGAGAATAAGTGGAGAAAAAAGTGGAGAATAAGTGGAGAATAAGTGGAGAATAAGTGGAGGAAAAGTGGAGAATAAGTGGAGAAAAAGTGGAGAATAAGTGGAGAAAAAGTAGAGAATAAGTGGAGAAAAAAGTGGAGAAAAAGTGGAGAATAAGTGGAGAAAAAGTGGAGAATAAGTGGAGAAAAAAGTGGAGAAAAGAATGGAGAATAAGTGGAGAAAAAGTAGAGAATAAGTGGAGAAAAAAGTGGAGAAAAAGTGGAGAATAAGTGGAGAAAAAGTGGAGAATAAGTGGAGAAAAAAGTGGAGAAAAGAATGGAGAAAAAGTGGAGAAAAAGTGGAGAAAAAGTGGAGAAAAAGTGGAGAAAAAGTGGAGAATAAGTGGAGAAAAAAGTGGAGAATAAGTGGAGAAAAAAGTGGAGAAAAAGTGGAGAATAAGTGGAGAAAAAAGTGGAGAAAAAGTGGAGAATAAGTGGAGAATAAGTGGAGGAAAAGTGGAGGAAAAGTGGAGAATAAGTGGAGAATAAGTGGAGAATAAGTGGAGGAAAAGTGGAGAATAAGTGGAGAAAAAGTGGAGAAAAAGTGGAGAATTTCTCCACTTATTCTCCACTTTTTCTCCACTTTTTCTACATTTTTTTCTCCACTTTTTCTCCACTTATTCTCCACTTTTTCTCCACTTATTCTCCACTTATTCTCCACTTTTTCTCCACTTATTCTCCACTTTTTCTCCACTTATTCTCCACTTTTCCTCCACTTATTCTCCACTTATTCTCCACTTATTCTCCACTTTTCCTCCACTTATTCTCCACTTTTCCTCCACTTATTCTCCACTTATTCTCCACTTTTTCTCCACTTATTCTCCACTTTTCCTCCACTTATTCTCCACTTATTCTCCACTTATTCTCCACTTTTTTCTCCACTTATTCTCCACTTTTTCTCCACTTATTCTCCACTTTTTCTCCACTTTTTCTCCACTTTTTCTCCACTTATTCTCCACTTTTTCTCCACTTAAAGTGGAGAATAAGTGGAGAAAAAGTGGAGAAAAAGTGGCGAAAAATTCTCCACTTTTTCTCCAATTTTTCTCCACTTTTTCTCCACTTTTTCTCCACTTATTCTCCACTTTAAGTGGAGAAAAAGTGGAGAATAAGTGGAGAAAAAGTGGAGAAAAAGTGGAGAATAAGTGGAGAAAAAGTGGAGAATAAGTGGAGAAAAAAGTGGAGAATAAGTGGAGAATAAGTGGAGAATAAGTGGAGGAAAAGTGGAGAATAAGTGGAGAAAAAGTGGAGAATAAGTGGAGAATAAGTGGAGGAAAAGTGGAGAAAAAAGTGGAGAATAAGTGGAGAATAAGTGGAGAATAAGTGGAGAATAAGTGGAGAAAAAGTGGAGAATAAGTGGAGAAAAAGTGGAGAAAAAAATGTAGAAAAAGTGGAGAAAAAATGTAGAAAAAGTGGAGAAAAAATGGAGAAAAAGTGGAGCACCCTTTGGTGCCTTTCATGTGGCACTAAGGGGTGCTTAGCTTTGTATTTAGCCAAAAAAATGAAAAAAAAATGACGTAGGGTTCCCCCTAGTTTTGTAGCCAGCTAGGGTAAAGCAGACGGCTGCAACCTGCAGACCACAGCTGGCAACCTCACCTTGGCTGGTAATCCAAAACTGAGGGCACCCCACGCTGTTATTTTAAATTAAATAAATAATTTAAAAAAAAAACACGTAGGGGGTCCCCCAAAATTGGATCACCAGCCAAGGTAAAGCAGACAGCTGGGGCCTGATATTCTCAAACTAGGGAGGTCCATGGTTATTGGACTCTCCCCAGCCTAAAAATAGCAGGCCGCAGCCGCCCCAGAAGTGGCGCATCCATTAGATGCGCCAATCCTGGTGCTTCGCCCCAGCTCATCCCGCGCCCTGGTGCGGTGGCAAACGGGGTAATATATGGGGTTAATACCAGATGTGTAATGTCACCTGGCATCAAGCCCTGGGGTTGGTGAGGTCAGGCGTCTATCAGATACCCGACATCACCAACCCAGTCAGTAATAAAAAAAATAGACGACAAACACATTTTTATTTGAAAAAACACTCCCCAAAACATTCCCTCTTTAACCAATTTATTAGAAAGAAAAACAAATCCAGGTCTGGTGTAATCCAAGGGGTTGCCATGACGACCCACACTGTCCCAGTCAATGAAGAGCAGAATGTTCCCCATTGGCTGGGAGAGCAGTGCAGTGACCTGAGCTAACATCAATGGGTCAGCCCAGGTCACTGCAGGGCATGACAAGTGCTGCTGTCAGCGAGGTACATTACCTGCGCTGATCTCCAGCACACTGACAGCCCCTGTCACTGAGCTCAATGACCGCCCGGCGCCTTCACACCAAGTATCGCGAGAGGTCCGTGACGTCACCGCTAGTAAGTCTCGGGTCGGAAGCAGCGAGAGAAGGTGATGTGACAAGCGGCGGCCATGGAGGAAAGTGACAGCGCTGAGGTCGGGATGGCGGGACTTCATCACCGCAGGTAAGCCGAGCAGGGTGTGTGTGTGTGTGTGTGTGTGTGTGTGTGTGTGTGTGTGTACATGCCGCGGGCAGGAGGGGGCGGAGCGAGCTGGGCGGGGAAGTGTGGGCTTCCTGCACGTAACTAAGATAAACATCGGGTTACTAACCAAAGCGCTTTGCTTGGATACCCGAAGTTTATCTTGGTTACCAGCTTCTGGCAGGCTGCCAGCGATGGCTCCTGCTCACTGTAGCTGTAAAAAGCCCTGCTTTTTGCTGTTAGAACCGTTCTCGAACGTATCTAGAACTATCGAGCTTTTGCAAATAGCTCGAGTTCTAGTTCGATCTCGAACAGCCCCCAAAATCACTCGAGCCCCGAACTGGAGAACCTCGAACCACGAACCGCGCTCAACTCTACTCTGGACCTCTCCGTAGAGAAGCTGCGAAGAGTTGACCTCTAGGTGTATCTGACACTGACTAATGAAACCACGACATGATTAGGCATCACCAGAATACCTGTTTGGCAGAGCAAGTCGAGGATCATGTGACCATGGTCTGAAGTTTATCCTCAATAGTCTTGAGCCGTGACTCAAGTACTTGTATGTAATGGTGTTGTGATGCCCTGGGCAAGCCAGGGGTCACAGGTCATGACACCACCACACCCTACACCCCAGATAGGTACACCAAAGCTAAACAAAAATCCTTGTTGCCTTCCTCCAGGGGCTGATGTCCACACCAGGGGGTGGGCCAGGCGGTTTGCTCCGCCCACCGAGGAGTTCACAGCCCTGGAGGCGGGAAAACCAGACAGATAGAGATCAGTTTAGGAGAGTAAAGGAGTGAGGAAGAAGTAGGAGGAGGTGAAGTAAAGTGACAGTTTGTAAAGCCTGAAGTTGGTCCGGGTGTGTGCCCCGGACTGAGTACAGCAAGTTTAGCAGACGGCGGTGACCGTCTGCAGGAGAGGCTGCTTGGAGGTTGCCGAAAGGACCGTGGACGGGTGGTGGCCCGGCGGTACCGGAGCGGTATACGAAGAGAAGCCAGCACCATTGGCAGGGGCCTTTCGGATCCCGGCAAGGCTAGGAGTCACCGTGAATTTGCCAAATCCGTCAGTGAAGGGGACCTTTGGGTCTTCCAACAACCAAGTCCCGATTGAAGGCAGCAGCCCAACCGTTAGAGAGAGACACCGCCACCACCAAGGCACCAGTTTCTCAGGGCCAGCGCCTGCGGGCAAAGAGGGGCTCCTCCGGCCCATATCCAAGCCGGGGAGCGGGTTACCGGTGGGAACCCATCGCTACCAACATCATCTTAGGTGCAGGAAAAGGGACCGTCACCGTCAACTACTGGGGAAAAGCAACAGCAGCCGTCCGTGGGAACCGTCTTTCCAGCCGTGTGTTTTACCGAGAACTGTGTCCCCGTCTCAGGCTGAGTGAGTACCACAGTGCCGTGAGGCACAGCGCTGCCCCCGCGTCCCTGCACCCCACCAAGCCCTGCACCGGCCCCGCCATCCCTCATCCCCCACCTCATCACTGGGCCCCGGGACAACTACCCCCTACCCACAGAGGGGAGAACCAACAACTTTGCTGCTCCCTGTCACCGCTCCCGGGATCCCCATACAGAGCAGCGGTGGTGTCCACTCAATCACCACAACCGTGGGTGGCGTCACGGACAATAAACAATCCCAAAAACCAATCCCCTTTTCACTCACGGGCGAGGAGCGCCGCTCGAGTCCCCGGGATCCGGCCCATCGCTCGAGCCACCGAGCAGTAGCAGGCCGCAGCAACAGTAGCAGCCGGACCCGAGCAGTGGGAGAGCGCAGCGTCCCCTCCTCCGCCCGCGACAACTTGGCGTCACGAACAGGATCTTACCGCTCTGCCGTTGGGTAGAGGTGCGCCTTGTTACCGCCGGAGGTGTCCGGCCGGAAAATTTCAGAAGCCGCCATCTTTGGCGCGAAGAGTTCCCGCTCGAGCGTCTTCTCGAGGCGCGAAGGCCAAAACCCCGCCCCGATAGAGGAGGGGCCGGAAAGAGGCTAAGGGGGACGGAAACAAGATGTCTGCGCCCAACGGAGCCACTGGAGCAGCGGTGGTCGCAGCCGCAGTGGCACCCGTGGATGGGAATGGGCCTGCCCAGGTCCCGGCCGTGCTGGCAGGAGGTGCCGCGGCCCCCGCTCTCACTCAGGTGATGCCGTTCTCCTTGCCCTATGTGCCCGGAGCTACCTGGCTACCGCAGTATGACGGGAAACCTGATGCTTTACAGGTCTTCCGGAAAAAGCTTAATCCGCTTCTGGAATTGTACCCCCTGACTGATAAGCAACGTGCAGCGGTAGTGCTGGGCCAGCTAACCGGCGCGGCTGAGCAGGAGGCGGAGACCTGGGCCGAGGGAGACCGGTTCTCTGTAGCCACCATCTTTGAGAAGCTACAGACTGCCTTTGAGACCCGTACCGAAGCTGAGCTGAGGATGCAGTTTTACCAGTGCCGGCAACGGTCTGTGGATAGCATTCGGGACTACGCTTTACGTCTGCAAACCGCCCTCCGCACACTAAAGCGGGTGGACACTATCAATGAGGCGGACAGCAACAAGATGTTAGTAGAGCAATTTGTGCAGGGGATGAGGTCCTGTGAGGATCACAAACAACTCCGGCTGTGGGCCCTGGAACACCCTGATGTGGACTTTGCTGTGTTAAAGGAACGGTCCATTAAAGCACTGCAACCCCCAGCTTCAGAAATCTTGGAGCCAGCCCCGTGGCCAATTGAGACGGCCCCCGTCGTGGTGGCCCCTGCCCTACCAGCCTCTCCAATACCTACAGCTCCAAGAAGCACGATGGAAGAACTGGCAGCCCAGGTCCGCCGCATGGACAGAGATCTCGCCAAGATTCTCGCTGCACTACAACCTTTGACCAGATCCCAGCCTCCAACCAAGATACAGCTCGCCGACAGCCCTGAGGATGTTCCCTGGATGCAGCGGAGAAGTGCTAACAACTTACGGAACAGACCTCCAACCTGCTACAAGTGCAGCAAGCCTGGCTATTACTTCCGACAGTGCCCGTTAAACGAGCAACCCCTGGGGCCACGGGCCAATCCTCAGGAGTAGAACACCGTGGCCCCCCAGATTGGTGGGACCGGTATATCAGGGCCCGGCCCATCATCCCCGTGGCTGTGGACGGCATACCGGTGATGGCTCTCTTGGACACTGGATCACAGGCAACCACCATACCATACACATTATACCAGCGGTATTGGGGGACAGACGAGCTGGCACCCCCAGATACTAGTATAACATTGATTGCTGCTTATGGACTCCCATTGACCCAAGTGGGGTATAAACAAGTGGCTATGTGTAAAAACATTAAAATTAATACATCTAGTTATTAAAATTAATACATCTAGTTATCAAATATTTTATAGTAGGACATATAAGTTCACAGTTCTGTTTATGTTGGAGGGCATAGTTTATTAATAAAGTTTTATGAGGAATAAATATTAAAATATCCATATTGAATATACTTGAGTACTGACATGGAAGGATATATATAAATCTTCTGGAAGCTTCTAGAAGATTATGTCATATGGAACTATGTTCAACTAAAACACCCTATATGGACTGGACAGTTGTCATATAACACACGATGGAGGGGGCTACAGGTCGCTCCTGCACGTAGTCAGCTGCCAGAAGGCTCCGAGGCAGCAAGATGAACACATGCTGTCCAGCCTAGGAGATCACCCCTGCTTTGCCATTCAGAATCCAAGGAGAGATGGGTGAAGATTTTCTATTGATCAGTATGGACTAAATGAACTCTTTTTCCGTAAGCTAATGAAGTATATTATTTTTCCTTTCTGTAACTTAACCCCGGCCAACCATTTTTTTAATAGATAAAATACATTTATTTTTTACATTTTTGAAGTTCTTTCTTTCATGCGCCTTTACGTATTTGAAGAAAAATATATTTAAGAGTATATTTTTTAACACTATGACAGTGGGGCGAGCTGAACTGCAACACCAGGGTATGATTGTGATCATGAATGAACCCAGTGATCATAACCCGAAGATAGTGCTAGGAACCAATGTGATGGTGCACTGTATGGGGGATGTGTTGGCCCTACTGCAGCAGCTGGCCGCCAGGGCGGCGGGGAGCCGACAGAGAGCTGTGCAGCGTGAGGTCCAAGCCTTGATGTACCGCCAGCATGTAAACTCAACAGGAGGAGAGATTGGTGGAGTGAGAGTGATGGATGCTGCTTCGTTGATTGTACCCCCTAGGAGTGAGATGATAATTTGGTGCAGAGCGGCAGTAGGGCCTCAGGGGCGTGACTACCCTGCCATGATAGAGCCCATGCCCTCCGAGCACTGGCCCACCGTAATGGCCGCCCGAGGGGTGGTAGATGTAAAGAAGGGGAGGGTGCCCGTGAGGGTGCTGAACTGTGGGGAGGAAGAAGTCAGGCTTCCCCGGTATGCCACCCTTGCCAAGTTGCTCACCCTGGACCCCCACACCATCCACGAGGCACCTCCCCCAGTTTCCCCACCTACTACCAGCACTCGCCCGCCCCAAGGGGAGTTAACTGAGTGGCACCAACAGCTACACGTGGGCACTGACAATACCCCTACACATCACAAAGAAGGGGTATACAGGGTGGTGCGGGAGTATGAGCAAATTTTCAGCAAACATCCATTAGACTTTGGGCAGATCAAAGGGGTCCAACACCACATCCCCACCGGTGAGCACCCCCCTATCAAAGAGAGGTACAGGCCTATTCCCCCTGCGCATTACCAATGTGCCAAAGATATGTTGAGGAACATGACAGAGGCAGGGGTTATTCGGGACAGCTGTAGTCCCTGGGCCGCCCCGTTGGTACTGGTCAAGAAGAACGATGTTACCATGCGGATGTGTGTGGACTACCGGAAGATTAATCAGATAACGCATAAAGATGCTTACCCACTGCCCCGTATTGAAGAGTCTTTGGCCGCACTGAGAACTGCAAATTACTTCTCCACCCTTGACCTCACCAGTGGGTACTGGCAAGTGGCAGTGGCACCGGAGGACCGGGAGAAAACCGCCTTCACCACCCCAATGGGGCTCTGTGAATTTAGTAGTATGCCGTTTGGGCTGTGCAACGCCCCTGGAACCTTCCAACGGCTGATGGAGTGCTGTCTGGGACATCTAAACTTCGAGACCGTCCTGTTATACCTGGATGATGTGATTGTGTACTCTCAGACGTATGAAGCCCATCTGGAGCACCTAGCCGAGGTGTTCGCGTCCCTTGCCAAATACGGGATGAAGTTGAAGTCCTCTAAGTGTCACCTGCTGAAACCCAGAGTGCAGTACCTGGGGCATGTGGTGAGTGCAGAAGGTGTCGCCCCCGACCCTGAGAAGATCACTGCCATCCAAATACTGGCCAAGACCAACCACCGTGAGGGAAGTAAGGCAGTTTCTGGGTCTGGTGGGGTACTACCGACGCTTCATCAAGGGATACACGAAGATGGCTGCCCCCATGCAAGACCTCCTCGTGGGACAGACCAAAGGTGGTAGACCCATCGGAGCCCCACTGGTGTGGGAAGAAAGGCATGAGGAATCCTTCCGCCAGCTGAAAGCGGCCTTGACCGGAGAAGAGGTCCTAGCGTACCCTGACTACGGCTGCCCATTCATCCTCTACACAGACGCCAGCAATGTGGGTTTGGGGGCAGTCCTGTCCCAGGTCCAGGACGGGAAGGAGCAAGTGATTGCTTATGCTAGCCGAAAGCTCCGGCCGACTGAAAGGAACCCTGAGAACTACAGCTCCTTCAAGCTTGAGCTCCTGGCACTGGTATGGGCTATCACCGAGCGGTTCCGCCACTACTTGGCCGCAGCAAAATTCACCGCTTTCACGGATAACAATCCGTTGACTCACCTGGACACGGCCAAGTTGGGCGCGCTAGAGCAGCGGTGGGTGGCCAGGCTAGCCAACTATGACTTCACAATAAAATACAGGGCTTGTCGTGTCAACATTAATGCTGATGCACTCTCTCGGATGCCCCACTTGTCAGAAGAAGGGTGCGAGGATGATGACCTCGAAGAGATCGAGTTGCCTGCATTTCACCAGCCACTAACTGAGAGGGTACATGTCCACCAACAATGGGTGAACCTGGATCCACTGCCCAGTCAGGAGTGGCAGGAAGCTCAAAACCAGGCGCCCGCTGTCCGCCTAGTCAAGACCCTGGTGGAACAAGGCGCTACTGGAATAGACCCTGCCGCCCCAGCTGAAGCCCAACGCTTGTGGAAGGAACGGAACCGGCTGTATCTACATCAAGGGAAGTTGTACCGTGAGCTGATCAACCCGAAGACTCATGAGAAAATCCGCCAGTTGGTTATTCCCCAAGCTGATGTGCCCACTGTTCTGCAGGCATACCATGATGGTTCCGGACACTTCGGATGGAAGAAGCTGGAGATGCTGTTGAGAGAGCGGTTCTATTGGAGTGGGATGCGGGAGTCTGTAGAGGCCTGGTGCCAAGAATGCGGTCCTTGCACGCTAAGGAGGAAGGACGAGGCCAGCCAGAAGGCGCCCCTACACCTGATCATTACACATCAGCCGCTGGAGCTGGTCGCCCTGGACCATGTCAAGCTCACCCCCAGCCGAAGTGGGTACGCCTACGCGTTGACCATAGTAGACCACTATTCGAGGTTCATGGTGGTTGTCCCAGTCAAGGACCTAACTGGTCGTACTGCCGCTAGAGCGTTCCAGGCTTATTTCTGCCGACCACATGGATACCCAGAGAAAGTGCTTACCGACCAAGGTCCGGCTTTTGAAGCAGAGGTGTTCCATGAGTTCTGCCAGTTGTACGGCTGCAAGAAGATCCAGACCACCCCTTACCATGCCCAGACCAACGGCATGTGTGAGAAGATGAACCATTTGGTTCTGGGACTCCTCAAGACGTTACCGCTGGAAGAGCGGAACCTGTGGCCAGAGAAGCTACCCGACTTGGTCGATATGTACAACAATATCCCTTCCAGTTCGACGAAGTGCACCCCAGCATACCTGATGAGGGCTCGGCCCGGCCGGCTACCGGTGGATCTGGACATGGGATTGGAGGCCCCAGAAACACTCCCTTCGACAGCTGAATGGGAAACCCGGTGGGGGGTACAATACCGGCAGATTCAAGACTATGTAGAGAAGAACTTGAGTCGGAGTCGGGAACTGCAGGAGTAGCGCTTCAATCAAAAGGCGTCTGCTGGCCCTTTTCAGCCCAGAGCTGTCATACTGAAGCGGAAGAGGAGAACCCACAAGCTGGATGATCAATGGGAACAAACCCCATACGTCATACAGCCCACAGGATGGGAAGATGAGAAGGCCTACCAAATCAGTCGTGACCAAGGGGGCACTTTGGCCACGGTTTCTCGGGACCATCTGAAAAGGTGCCCACCAGCATTGAGGGCAACGGCTGAAGTACCGGTTCCTCCACCAGCAGAGAAGACAAAAGAGGTGATCCACACTGTGATGGGTGACTTCCCAGCAGACTGGCCTACACAGAACGGCGCGGTGATTCTTCCAGTGATACTGTTCCCACAACCCGTGGATGAAGGAGTGATGGAGGCGGTCAACCGTGAGTCAGTGCCAGTGCCCAGGGATGAACCTGTACCCAGCTCCCCTATGCCTCCACCTGACCCACACGATAGCAGGGAGGAGGAGCTGATTGTTCCCTCTGCCCCACTACCTAGCCCCAGTTACACCGGACCCCGGAGGTCCCCCCGTCCAAACCTAGGTAGGCCCCCACTCAGGTACAGAGAAACCGTTCTTTGAAAGGGGGGAGGAAGTGTGTGTGTGTTTAAAAGTTGAAAGTTTTTTTTGAAAATGGAAAGAGAATAATTACCGAAGCCTCACCTGATTACCATGATTTGGGAACCGGCCGTTGCCGGCATTGTTGTCCCCTTGGGGACCGCTTGAAAAGCTGCATAGAAACTTCTATGGACAGGCCCGAGAACTTGCAGGGCAACCACAAACATTGGTGGCTTGTAAATAAAATATGTTTGTTGCAGCTACCGTTACCCGCCTCCGGAGAGGCAGGTTGGAGGGAGGGCCCACAGTGGAGCAGGCTGGGGCCCAGCCACCACAGGAACTGGTGGCTACCCTCTGGAGGGGAAGGACAGATCCCGCTCGGGTAACTTGGTGCAGGACTGGGGTCAAGGGGTGCTGCCTGGGTTTTAGGGGGAGCATCAGGGCCAGGTTACTTGGGTGGGAGAGAGCGGCAGCCGCAACCGTTTTTGTAACGTTTAAGCAAAGCACCTCCCGGTGTGGGATGAAGTTATTTTACTTGTATGTCATGTTTTTATATCTTTTCAGAAAAATAAAACCGGTGTTGGACGGGCAGCCCGCGGACGGTCTGCATTTTGCTAAGGGGGAATGTGACGCCCTGGGCAAGCCAGGGGTCACAGGTCATGACACCACCACACCCTACACCCCAGATAGGTACACCAAAGCTACACAAAAATCCTTGTTGCCTTCCTCCAGGGGCTGATGTCCACACTAGGGGGTGGGCCAGGCGGTTGGCTCCACCCACCGAGGAGTTCACAGCCCTGGAGGCGGGAAAACCAGACAGATAGAGATCAGTTTAGGAGAGTAAAGGAGTGAGGAAGAAGTAGGAGGAGGTGAAGTAAAGTGACAGTTTGTAAAGCCTGAAGTTGGTCCGAGTGTGTGCCCCGGACTGAGTACAGCAAGTTTAGCAGACGGCGGTGACCGTCTGCAGGAGAGGCTGCTTGGAGGTTGCCGAAAGGACCGTGGACGGGTGGTGGCCCGGCGGTACCGGAGCGGTATACGAAGAGAAGTCAGCACCATTGGCAGGGGCCTTTCGGATCCCGGCAAGGCTAGGAGTCACCGTGAATTTGCCAAATCCGTCAGTGAAGGGGACCTCTGGGTCTCCCAACAACCATATCCAAGCCGGGGAGCGGCTTACCGGTGGGAACCGATCACTACCAACATCATCTTAGGTGCAGGAAAAGGGACCGTCACCGTCAACTACTGGGGAAAAGCAACAGCAGCCGTCCGTGGGAACCGTCTTTCCAGCCGTGTGTTTTACCAAGAACTGTGTCCCCGTCTCAGGCTGAGTGAGTACCACTCAGATGGATGGGGGGTATATGAACAGGATGGGGGTATATGAACAGGATGGGGGTATATGAACAGGATGGGAGTATATGAGCAGGATGGATGGGGGGTATATGAACAGGATGGGGGGTATATGAACAGGATGGGGTATATGAACAGGATGGCAGTATATGAACAGGATGGATGGGGGGTATATGAACAGGATGGGGGTATATGAACAGGATGGGAGTATATGAGCAGAATGGATGGGGAGTATATGAACAGGATGGGAGTATATGAGCAGGATGGATGGGGGTATATGAACAGGATGGGGGTATATGAACAGGATGGGGGTATATGAACAGGATGGGGGAATATGAACAGGATGGGGGAATATGGGCAGGATGGATGGGGGAATATGAGCAGGATGGATGGGGGGGTATATCAATAGGATGGGGGTATATGAACAGGATGGGCGAATATGAGCAGGATGCTGGTATATAAGCAGGATTGGGGTATATGAGCAGGATGGGGGTTTATAGCAGAATCATATACAAGGCAGGAGGATCATTACCAGGATGGGGTACCTTAGTAGAGAATTTGGGGACATTACCCCCATAATAGTGTCAGCAGCAGATCCTCTCCCCATAACAGTGTGTCATGACCACATTTTTTTATTTTCCTATTTTCCTCCTCTAAATCCATGGATGCGTCTTATAGTCCGAAAAATATGGTATATAGTGCTGTTTAGCCCGCCTGACCTGGGTTTCTGGCGTCATTTATAGGTTACAGTTCAGACACTGTGCATTTCATTCATTATATGATGGGCTCCCAGTGCAAGCCTTATTAGTGTGCATGTCTTATACTAAGCAGCCACCCCTCCCCTCTAGTGTGGAGGTTGAGTGGCTGTGACATCAGCATCTTGCACCTTGGCTGCAGCCATCTTTATGAGGAAGGCTCACCACATTCTGTGTGTGCACATATCATTTGTCTTGGCTCCTTTTTGGTGTTTTTTTGATATAGTTCTTTGTTACACCTCGTGGCTCTCCTGTTGCAAGGAATGAGGTGGTCCCCCATTCCTTGTCTGCCGCCCTCCTGCTCAGCAGCACCAAAGGTCTGGGAGACTGCGCAGTCTGCAGGAGCTGCCTCCTTGGAGACGCAGCAGAAGGGTGACACCTAGTGGTTCTCCCCTTGCAAGGAATGGAGTGGTCTCCCATCCCTTGTCTGCCACGAGCCCTCCTGCTCAGCATCACAGAGGGTCGGGTAGGTTGCGCAGTGTGCAAAGGATGGATACTCAGGGAAGCAGCAAGACTTCCCTTATCTCTGCACATTGTGAAACCGAGGATCCCGCCTTTATGACCCAGAGGCAGGAAGATGAGGATGTGCCCCACGTGACGTCTTCTGATTCGCTCACTGATATCACACGGCCCGATAACGAGGCTGGTGGTGTGCTGAATCTTGACTGGCCGGGCCAAGACGTCACGAATCCTGATTGGGTCACGTCCATCTCGCGCCCGCCCTTGGGTGGAGCTACACCTCCTTAAAAGCTCCCCCTGCCATCATGGCGGTGCGCGACCGTCCTTCTATGTTTAGATGTCTGGCAGCGTGCTGCCACGCCACTGCTCAGGCATTATTGTCTTTTGTGGGCTTTGCCCTTGCTGCTCAGGCAGCACCTGGTTTGCAGGCCGTGTTCCTGCCTTGCTGCTCCGGCAGTATCTCCTTTAACAGGCCGTGTTCCTGTCCCAGGTGAGCTCCTCGAGTCTCCACTGGACTCACCTGGTTATTGAAAGCACACGTGCGTGGGCACCTCTGTGCTACCCTCGTGCCATATCCTGTGACTTCCGCTGGCACACGTGCGTAGGCACCTCTGTGCGTCCCCGTGCAACAGGTACACCGATCGAGAAGCCCCGAGCCATACAACCCTCACGGGTTAGGGCGGACCGGTGTACATAGATCGTCTGTGACATTCCAGACGATCACTAGTAGCAACCCGCTCACTCTTTCCTGACCATAGTAGCGGTCCCTTACACCGCACAGTGGACCTTGACCGGCGTAAGCTGTCCATTTCCCATCTTGGCACGCTTCCCCGGGTCCCCCTCGTAACAGTTCTTTGTGGTTTTTCAAAGCGTCACAAGCACATGACCAGCGACCAATCGGCATAGAAGGTGTCAGAGATATGTGACCACGTGTCACAAGCACATGACCAGCGGCCAATCAGCTTAGAAGGTGTCAGAGACATATGACCTCGTGTCAGCGATGATGTCACCCGCACATGTGCAATGGCTCCAAGATAGGACTTAGTCTCCAGCGCTTGCACATGTGCAGTAGCAAGAAATCCAAACAGTCTCCAGTGCTCGCTCATGTGCAGTAGCAAGAAATCCGAACATAGTCTCCAGTGCCACAGCAACCGTAACACCGTGGGTGGCGTCATGAATAGTGATGAGCGAGTATGCTTGTTACTACTCGGTACTCGAACGAGTATCACTGTACTCGGGCTACTCGGCGGGTACCGAGTAATTTTGCAATACTCGTGCTTTACTCGTGGTCTTCATCCCTGCATGTTGGCGCTCTTTTGAGAGCCAGCCCTCATGCAGGGATTGGCTGGCAGACCACTGCAATGCCACAGCCCTGTTAGTTGTGGAATTGCAGTGATTGGCCGGCCTGCACAGCGTGACCGAGCCTTTATACCGGCCGGCGCGCTGTGCTCTGTACACAGCCATCTCATATTCCCTGCTTTCCACGCCCACAGGCGCCTATGATTGGTTGCAGTGAGACACGCCCCCACGCTGAGTGACAGGTGTCACACTGCACCCAATCACAGCAGCCGGTGGGCGGGTCTATACTGTGCAGTAAAATAAATAAATAAATAATTAAAAAAAACGGCGTGCGGTCCCCCCAATTTTAATACCAGCCAGATAAAGCCATACAGCTGAAGGCTGGTATTCTCAGGATGGGGAGCTCCACGTTATGGGGAGCCCCCCACCCTAACAATATCAGTCAGCAGCTGCCCAGAATTGCCGCATACATTATATGCGACAGTTCTGGGGCTGTACCCGGCTCTTCCCGATTTACCCTAGTGCGTTGGCAAATCGGGGTAATAAGGAGTTAATGGCAGCCCATAGCTGCCACTAAATCCTAGATTAATCATGTCAGGCGTCTCCCCGAGATTCCTTCCATGATTAATCTGTAAATTACAGTTAAAAAACACACACACCCAAAAAATCCTTTATTAGAAATAAAAAACACTAACAAAGTCCCTCATTACCAATTTTTTAACCCCGACAAACCCTCCATGTCCGGCGTACTCCACGGACTCCGGCGTCGCGTCCAGCTCTGCTGCATGGAAGTGACAGGAGCTGCAGAAGACACTGCCGCTCCGGTCACCTCCACGCAGCTAATGAAGACAGCCGTGCGATCAGCTAAGCTGTCACTGAGGTTACCCGCTGTCACTGGATCCAGTGACGGCGGGTAACCTCAGTGACAGCTCAGCTGATCGCGCTACTCACCTCATTTGCTGCGTGGAAGTGACCGGAGCGGCGGTGTCTTCTGCAGCTCCTGTCACCTCCATGCAGCAGCGCTGGATGCGACGCTGGAGCATCCTGGATTCCGGCGGACATGGAGGGCTTTTTGGGGCTGATTAAAGTGGTGAACCAGGGTATATGTGTGTGTTTTTTATTTCTAATAAAGGATTTTTCGGGTGTGTGTGTTTATTTACTGTAATTTACAGATTAATCATGGAGGGTGTCTCATAGACGCCTGACATGATTAATCTAGGATTTAGTGGCAGCTATGGGCTGCCATTAACTCCTTATTACCCCGATTTGCCAAAGCACCAGGGCAAATCGGGAAGAGCCGGGTACAGCCCCAGAACTGTCGCATATAATGTATGCGGCAATTCTGGGCGGCTGCTGACTGATATTGTTAGGGTGGGGGGGCTCCCCATAACGTGGAGCTCCCCATCCTGAGAATACCAGCCTTCAGCCGTATGGCTTTATCTGGCTGGTATTAAAATTGGGGGGACCGCACGCCATTTTTTTTAATTATTTAATTATTTATTTCACTGCACAGTATACACACACCGGCTGCTGTGATTGGGTGCAGTGAGACAGCTGTCACTCAGCGTGGGAGCGTGTCTCACTGCAACCAATCATAGGCGCCGAAAAGCAGGAAAGCAGGGAATAGGAGATTGTTTAATGAGCGGCCGGCTTTTTCAAAAGAGGAAAAGCCACCGGAGTTTGAACAGCTGTGCAGCACCGCGGCAGTGATCGGGGAACGGTAAGTAAGAGAGAGGGGGGGGAACTGACCAACAGACTGTGAGAGGGGGACAGACAAGACAGAGAGAGACAGACCGACGGACTGAGGGAGATAGAATAAAAAAAAAAAATGACCGACATCGCTAGTAAAAAGCACAAAACGTGCGTTTTGGACATCGGAGTGCCACACAAGGTTTTCATGTAAAATCTTTCATGTATTAATCTCAAAAAGTAACATACACCAGCTCTATCTCACTATTGGGTATGTGCCCTTAACATTTCCGCCATGAAAATTCATTTTGGTGTCATTTTGGAAGGTTTTCTGGTGAGTCCGTAAAAATGGCGTAAAACTCGGACAAAATTGTTCACATCTGTGACTTTTGAGTGATAAATGCTTCAAGGGGTCTTCCCCATGCTGTTGCCATGTCATTTGAGCACTCTTCTGAGACTTTTGTGACATTTTTAGGGTTTCTACATGCTGCCGGGGGGTCATTTCACAAAAATACTCGGGTCTCCCATAGGATAACATTGGGCTCGTTGCTCGGGCCGAGTACACGAGTATCTTGGGAGGCTCGGCCCGAGCTTCGAGCACCCGAGCTTTTTAGTACTCGCTCATCACTAGTCATGAACTATCATCCCAAACCAAACACCCAAATCCCCACGTGTAGCTCCAACTCCCTTGCAGAGCGACGTGACCCCCGGGTCCGTGAGAGGCTCGCGCTACCACCTGCAGTACGAGCACGGATCCGAGCGGCTCGGCGGTGCAGCCGAGCCCGTGGGGCGGTACACTATCCAGGCCAAATTTGATCAATGGCTGTTTCTAATGAACCTGGAGCCAGGGAAGGTCGTGTGCGATAATGGCTTAAACCTTACTATGCCTGGAAATCACATGTGCATTGCATGGCTCACATGCTCAACCTGGATATACAGAAATTTCTAAGGCACTATTCCAGCCTGGATGCGCTGCTGCAAGAGGGCAGAACTAGTGAGGGCCAAAACAACTAAGATAGAAAAAGTGGAGTGACTGTTGGTGAAGATACTTTATGTTGATAAAAAAGCTGTACGAGACGTGACTGCTATCTCCTGCGTACAAGTGTTATGAAGTCACCTTTAAGTTACAGATTGTTTTTAAAGAACTGGTAGTCTCATTTAGTAAATCGGTTAACAACTGGTTCTGGCGAGCCCAAGCCATCAGCAACATTTGGCTGACACAGGTGTACCTCCCTGACGAATCAAGTGCATACACCCAGCTAGGACCCCACCTTTCATGTAGCATGCTGGGGCATAAAAGACCAGCACCTCACCCAGAACTAGAGCCCAGCTCCATGCTACATTAGCTCAAAGGCATTGTGCGGAAGCCTGCATATCAGCACCTTTGAATAAATAGATACACATCAGTTTTGGAATACATGATCATTGGTGGACACAGATAGAAGAAGGCTTCTGTGCAAGAACAGTATATGGGCCTTTTGAAAACTAATAGTTCTGTCTTGAACAGAGGCTGCTTGCTGATTTGGTAGTGTTATTTGGCCACCTTACTTCCTGGCCCCTTGTGAAAATGCACAGGTTACAACAATATGTCCACTCCTGAAGATGATTAATCAAATACGTCATAAACTAATATAAATGTAAGGGGTGGGCAGACCCCTTACAAAGAGGTGCAGTGTTTCCCCTGAAGATACCCCCGCTGGGGTAGACAAAGCTGTTGATGTTTTATGTTGATGTTTTATTGTAATTGTACTGTATAGCTGGGTTTCCCCTAGTGGCCGAGTGGGACGGCTGTCCCCATAGAAACTGTGCAGGAGGGAGGAGGAGCCGGCAGCTTAGGGGGAAAGAGAGTGTGTGTGTGTGTGTGTAAAAGTCAGTTGATTCCGGGACGGGGGGAGAAGGAACAGCCAGGGGCAGAGTGTGGAGCTGAGTGGGCAGAAAGAAAGAAAGAAAGAAGGGAAGAAGAGAAGAAGTGTCCTCAAGGGTGAAGCAGCATTGGTGTGGGTCCAGTCTGTGTTAGCCGGAGTGGGAGCCTAGGTGAAGTGGAGTAGCCGGGCACATCCCCACTAGAGGAGACAACAAGGAAAGATTTCCCTGGACAGGAATTGTGACCGTGCGCTACAAAATCCGTGCATTGAGCTGTCTGTGAAACTCTGTGCAATAAAGATGTCGTCTGGTTTATCTGATCCCTGCCTGAAGAGTCTTCCTGCGGCTGAAAGTATGCTCTTTTCCACCACACTCTGCCCCACAGAACAATCCCCTGTCCCAATAGTGACGGCGGAGCCGGGGGTTGGCCTGAAAGAAAAAGGGGCCACGACTACAATCCCCGAGGCACCCCTGGCACCTCGTTACATATGCTCATCTTTTCAGTTAAACTACAAGCCAGCTTTCTTTAACGCATTCTAAATGGCAAGTGATAAAGATAAAAAAAAAATCACTGCACAATAAATAGACAGTCACTGATCAGAAATGCTCAAATGACAGATGGTCAGTCTCAAGTGGAAAGAGATGGAGAGTGACTGGCACTGAAATCATGCCGGGGGGTTATTACTGGTCATGGTGCTCAGTGCTTACAGCCTGTAATAAATCAGTTAATTTGCAACTGACTACATTAACAAGCAACTCACCAATAACACTGTTGGCCCCCTCACTCATCAGTAACCTTAGAGAGATGTTGGCATACATGAGTCACTAATATAATAAAAATAAGAAGAAATTGAAGCAACTGCCATATGGAATCCAATGGGGAGGGAACCACATTGAACCGAAATAAAAATCAACAAGTTGCAGACTTTACTGGTCAGAAATCTGTATCCATATTTTTAAAGCCCTAATTAAAATTTTACCTTTATTATCCAGATCTATTACTGTCTTTACCAGAAATTATTCTTCATTCTTATATGCTAATGAGGTGCTCAGTACATCTTTGGTGTGGCCGAGCAGTACAGACAACCTTCCCACCTACCGGTTTTCTGTGTATGTTCCCCTACTCTTACTCCATATATCCATATCAGAAAAGATGAGCCGATCTTTTAAAATTTGAATTTGCTGGATTTGTCCCATTTTCCCAAATAATTGGTGGCAAATAAATTTATGGAAATCTCAATGCTAATAAGCTTGTAATTACTTGGAAAATGCATGTGTGGAGAGGAGACTAAATGAGAGAGCGCATCCCACTGATTATAGCTTATACTTTACAGGTGTCAGGAAACCAGCAGAGGGAGCTGGAGTCCTGATGGACAGAACTGTACTGTATAGAATCAGCCGGGGAGCTAAAGCACAGTGTGTGCTGATGCAATACCTTACAACACCAGCAGGGGGAACAGATGCCATGAGGCATGTGGAGAATGGTCAGACAGGCCGGGTCGAACACCGTGAGGAGCAGAAGAACGTGCAGGAGAAGGTCGGGGTCAGGCTATGGTCATTACTGGAGGAAGCAACCGAGGAGTGGAGGTAGGAGGGGGAGAGAACAAGAAGCAGGCAGGAAAGGAACAAAGGTATGTCAGGGGAGACAGATGGAGATCAAGGGGATGAGACACAGACAGAGGACTGGAGCACAGGGGAGATGGATCATAATCAAACACTTACAGGGACCAGCAGTCTGCTGTGACTGCTGGTCCCTGTAAGCTTAGCCTATAGCCGTCGTCTGTTCAACAGAGATAATCCCATTTAAAGTTTCCAGGCTCCGGAAATGAGGCCCAGGAGAAGGCTCCACCCCCTAGCCATGTGGCAGGGGAGACAAAACCATGACAACAGGCAAAAGAGAGAGTGGACCTCACTGATCATAAGAGCTTACAAACTACAGAAGATGGTGACTTACCATGAAACTCAGGCAGCCCAGACAGGACGGAAGATACTGGCAGGTACTGGCACAGGTCTACAGGAACTGGCAGGACGGCAGGCACTGCCATTGTCATCAGGTACTGGCACATGTCTTAGGGGACTGTCAAGATGGCAAGCACTGGCATGGTCATCAGGTACTGGCAGGTATTGGCACAGGGTATCAGGAACTGACAAAACAGCAGGTACTGGCATGGCACTGGCACAGTCACCAGGTACTGGCAGGTAGCACAGGTCATGCAGAGCTTTTAGGACAGCAGGTACTTGCATGGTTCTCAGGCACTGGCATGTACTAGCGCAAGTTATTAAGAACTGGTTGGATGGCAGGCACTGGCACCGTTTTTAGGTACTATTAGGTACTGGCATAGGTCATCTGGCACTGGACATCACATACTGGTAAGTAATGGGACACAGGCAAAACTGGTGCAGTCCCACAGGCGAGGCTGGTGCAGGAAAATTGGCAAGTCTGGCAACACTGGACTCAGGATATGCTGGACTCTCGATACGCCGATCACACAGGCATGACACCGGACTCAGGTGGGACATCGAAATCAGGCAGGACATCGGACTCAGGCAGGACATACGTGTGTGTGTATATATATATATATATATATATATATATATATACACACATATATATATATATATATATATATATATACATATATATATATATATATATATATATATATATATATACACACAGTATCTTGTGCTGAATGGTTGGCATAAAGAGACCATGGGGCTTGACTTTATTTTTCTAGATTGCTAGATTGGAGGAGTCTTCAATGCCTGACTCCCATGACATCACAGTATACAGCCAATGAAATGGGAAATACATCTTGGTCACAGGCTCCTATAAAACCTAACCTTATATCCTGTAAGGTCTCTTCCTCTCTTCCTTCTCTATTCTTGTTGCACTCAAGGAGCTGAATGACGTGTGTCCAACAAGGCTGAGTATCATCTCATAAAGTGATAGTGTTAAGTGTGTGCTCTTATATGGCGCGAGTGTTTTAGTCAAAGTGGTTGGTATGTAATTGTGGGTAAATATGAGCAAACATTTAATAATTTGATTCATCGATCTTTGGCAAACTTCCCAACGTTCGCCAAATGATCCGCCAAACATTTTTGAATCTCATTGGAGTCAATAGCATGCCAAACCTAAGGCAGAGAAAACACCTTTTGGGGGTCAAAAATCTTCCAAAACAGTAAAAATACATTTTAAATTGCAGCCCCACTATTTTGGCGTAGCCATTAGCTTCATAGACTATTGACATAAGAAATATTGAGGTTGATGAGAGAAGGGTGTATGGCTGGTGCTCCTTCACCCCTGCCAGTAAAGACAAGACACAACTTGGAGACCCATCTTGGAGTCTTGATATTTAAAAAAAACCAGGCAGACAGCATAACAGTGGCATCAATGCCCCCCTTCCTCCATTTCCCCATAGTGTTTTTCCACAGCAGTCAGGAGTGGTCCTTTCAACCCAAAAAGGATATGTCCTGGCATTTCCATTTTTAAAATTAATATGTAGATGAGTAAAAGGATTCGGCCTCCTTCTCCCATACCCCTACCAGTACAGGCAAAAGACAATTTGGAGACCCTACTTGGAGTCTCCACATTTACAAAAATTAAGGTCAGAAAACAGGAAAAGTGGCAACAATTCACACAGACTACAAATAGTCCAGCGCCATTTGGATGCATGGGACTGGTCCTGTAACAAGGCCTTAAAGGGAACCTGTCAGCAGAAATTTCGACTAAAACCTAACAGATTCCCCCTCTGCAGCTCGTGGGCTGCATTCTAGAAAGGTCCCTGTTATTATAGTGCCCCCTTTCTGACCCAAAAAAAGAGTTTATATCGAGGTACCTTTTTGGCTTCTGAATCTCTAAATGTGTCACGGGGCGGGCAGCCTGATGGCCGTTATTCTGCCCCCTGGTCCTGTATGCCGCCCCCATCGCCGATTTCTATACTTCTGGATGCCGCCCACTGCTCCAGCCATCCCCGCGCATGCCCAGTGCTCATCTCTCGTGGATGAGCACTGTGCCCAGCGTCACCGCTGGTGACGTGCACGCAGGGTTTAGATTATGGGCGGTGCTGTGATGTTAATTACCAAGCAACCGCCCATAATCGCGGGACCGCGCATTCCCCCTCGGCCTGCTTTCTGCGCAAGCGCGCTGCAGCTGAACTCACGTCACCTCCTTCCCATCTTGCCCTGAGGCAGGAAATAGATGGGAGGAGCGCGGAGCAGTGACTACACCGATCAGGAGGAGTTCAGCTGCAGCGCGCTTGCGCAGAAAGAAGCAGGCCGAGGGGGAATGCGCGGTCCCGCGATTATGGGCGGTTGCTTGGTAATTAACATCACAGCACCGCCCATAATCTAAACCCTGCGTGCACGTCACCAGCGGTGACGCTGGGCACAGTGCTCATCCACGAGAGATGAGCACTGGGCATGCGCGGGGATGGCTGGAGCAGTGGGCGGCGTCCAGAAGTATAGAAATCGGCGATGGGGGCGGCATACAGGAACAGGGGGCAGAATAACGGGCATCAGGCAGCCCGCCCCCGTGACACATTTAGAGATTCAGAAGCCAAAAAGGTACCTCGATATAAACTCTTTTTTTGGGTCAGAAAGGGGGCACTATAATAACAGGGACCTTTCTAGAATGCAGCCCAGGAGCTGCAGAGGGGGAATCTGTTAGGTTTTAGTCGAAATTTCTGCTGACAGGTTCCCTTTAATCAGCATTTCCACCTTCACCAGAGCCAGCAAGATGACAGAAAGGTGTAGAACTGTTTCTCGCAGACCCCTGGCACTACAGGTAAAAGACAATTTGGAGACCTTACTTGGAGTTTTTACATTTCCAAAAATTAAGATCAGACAATAGGAAAAGTGGCAAGTATTGGCACAGACTACAAATAGTCGAAAGCTGCAACATGGATGCGTGCGATGGCCATTAAGTTTCGGAAACTGTCTTTATGCTGAGAGAGAGTGGAGTAAGGCGTACACGACCATCCGGTAGCCTGTGAGGGAGATGTAGGCAGAAATGTAATGCTGGATTGAGAAACATATTGTGTGTTTGGTGTCTCACATGGGTCAAAAACACCAGGAACAGTGTTACGGGGGCTGTCTGATAATAAAACCTAAAGAAATGTCAGACAGTCAGGGTCTACCGTGCAAAAACTCTGCTGCAGACTATGGCAGAGAATAAGGGGTATATAAGTGTGCCACTGTAAAAAATAATAGCACAAGTGCAGAGTGCAATACCTCTGTTAAACTCACAGAGGAATATAATTCGAAAATAAAGAAATTCCTCCCTTACTTGGAGGGTGTGTGGAATGGTCTCTGTTAAAGATCACAGAGACAAAAGCAGTGAGTGTGAAATGGCACCTACCTAGGTCCGTTCCTCTAGTGGTGCCATGAGAAGGACAGCAGCGTAAGCCGCACAAAGCTCCTACCTGCGTTCGCTCCACTAGTGTGCGAGGACACGAACCACTAGATATGGCACCTGCCTAGGTCCGCTCCACTAGTGGTGCAAAAGAGACGGACAGCAGCGTAAGCCGCACAAAGCTCCTACCTGCGTTCGCTCCACTAGTGTGCGAGGACACGAACCACTAGATATGGCACCTGCCTAGGTCCGCTCTTCTAGTAGTGAAAAAGAGACGGACAGCAGCATAAGCCGCACAAAGCTCCTACCTCTGTTCGTTCCCTTAGTGTGCGAGGATACGAACAACTGCCAGACGCAGTATAAGGAACGTTACCCTAGCGGCAACGTCCACCTACGAGTAGAATCACAAGGCCCAGCCGGACCATGTGCCTCAGGCACCTGCCTATGTCCGCTCCACTAAGCGGTAAGGATACAGACTGCAGCCGAAGCTGTAAGGTATAAGAACGCTACCCTGCTGGTAGTGCTCACCTAACATAGACAGAGAGATGCCTAGAGGGACGTGCACAGGGCGTCTACCCTCATGCATGAACCAAGAGGACTGAGCGCTAGACGGCGTGCGTCAGGGTCTTATATAGACTCTGTGCCTCATCCAAGATGGAGGACACCAGAGCCAATCCGCTGCCAGAATGACAGCAATGACGTCACGCTGGCCTATCACTGAGCAAAGCGTCACAAGCACATGACCAGTGACCAATCAGCATAGAAGGTGTCAGAGACATGTGACCACGTGTCACAAGCACATGACCAGTGGCCAATCAGCTTAGAAGGTGTCAGAGACATGTGACCTCGTGTCAGCGATGATGTTACCCGCACATGTGCAATGGCTCCAAGATAGGACTTAGTCTCCAGGGCTTGCACATGTGCAGTAGCAAGAAATCCGGACATAGTCTCCAGAGCCACAGCAACCGTAACAGTACCTCCCCCTCAAGGCAACTAAGTCGGGAGCATGGACAGCCTCTTCAGGCTCCCAAGAGCGATGTTCCGGGTCATAGCCCTCCCAATTTATCAAGAAGAACCTGCGCCCTCTAACCATCTTAGAACCAACTATGGCTCGTACCTCATAGCTAGAGCGAGAGGAATCAGAGGCAGGAGAGTGCACTTCACGAGCGTGAGGTAAAATAGCCGGCTTTAGCAGTGAAACATGGAATTTGTCATGGATCCTAAGATGGACGGGTAACTTCAATTGGTAGACTACAGGATTTACCTGTCGAAGAACCTCATAAGGACCCAGGAAGCGAGGAGCAAATTTGACAGAGCTCACTCTAAGTTTCACGTGTTTTGCAGAGAGCCACACAAAATCCCCTGGAGAAAAGACAGGAGCCGGGCGACGAAACCGATCGGACACCGTCTTCATACGGTCCTTAGCTGCTTGGATCGACTCTTGAGTCCAATCCCAAACCTCTCTGGCATTAGTTGCCCAGTCGGCCACAAGAGGAGAAGGTGCAGCAGCGGGAAACGGTACCGGTACCCTGGGGTGTTGCCCATTATGGAGTACGAATGGTGTCTGCCCAGTGGCCTCAGCCAGCGAATTGTTAAGGGCAAATTCTGCCCAGGGTAGGAGGGAGGACCAGTTATCGTGGTTCTCAGCAACAAAGTGTCGAAGGTATATAATCATGGATTGATTGGTACGCTCAACCAAACCATTGGTCTCCGGATGGTATGCCGAAGAGAGATTCAACTCAATTTGCAGAAAGCTACAAAGATCTCGCCAGAAACGGGAAGCAAATTGCGGGCCTCTATCACAAGTGATACGATCTGGCATCCCGTGAAGCCTAAAGACATACTTGAGGAATAGTTTGGCTAGTACCCTGGAAGATGGGATTCTCGATAACGGTACGAGATGAACCATCCGGGAGAAATGGTCCGTAATGACCCACACAAATCTATGTCCCTGTGAACACGGAAGATCACCCACAAAGTCCATGCCTACCACCTCCCATGGTCTATCTGGCACTGGTAAAGGATGCAAGAGCCCAGCCGGTCTCTGCCGTAATGGACGGTTGCGAGCACACGAGTAGCAGGAACCGACATATCTCTTGACATGGCTGGCTAAGTGTGGCCACCAATACCACCTCTTGAGTAACTCTTGTGTCCGCCTAATACCAAAATGCCCACCCACCTTTGAGGTGTGGGCCCACGACAGTATATCATTCTGTCGATCAGGCGGCACAAAGGTCTTGCCCGGTGGGATTTGGTCTAACGTCACAGGGGAGAGAGTATGAAAAGCCCTGGAGGGAAGGATAAGACGAGGTTCGTCAATCTCTTCCTGGGTAGAAACCATAGAGCAAGACAGAGCGTCTGCCTTGTTATTCTTACTCCCAGACAGATAGTTGATGGAGAAGTGAAAGTGGGAGAATAACAAGGACCAGCGGGCTTGGCGAGGATTCAGACGCTGAGCGGTTTGTAAGTACGTCAGATTCTTATGGTCTGTATAGACCTGGAAAGGATGTTTCGCTCCTTCCAGCAAGTGACGCCACTCCTCCAAGGCTAATCTCAGGGCGAGCAGTTCCCTATCCCCAATGGTATAGTTTCTCTCTGCCGGTGAAAAGGTTTTAGCAAAGAAGAAACACGGCCTTTTTCTACCTGCACCGTTCTTTTGATACAAGACCTCACCAGCACTGACTGAAGAGGCATCAACCTCCAAGAGGAAGGGCTTATTCTCATCGGGTCTTTGAAGAATGGGAGCAGTTGAAAAGTGTCTTTTTACTGCCTCAAAAGCCTGGGATGTCTCAGTAGACCAGACTTTTGGATTAGCACCTTTCTTAGTCAAGGCCACCAAAGGGGCCACCAAAGTAGAGAAATGGGGTATGAACTGCCTGTAATATTTATGAATCTTAAGAAGCGTTGCACCACCTTCAAGGAATGAGGTTCGGACCATTCCAAGACAGCAGAGAGCTTCGCAGGATCCATAGCCAGACCCTCTTGTGAGATAATGTAGCCCAAAAAAGGCAAGGATGACTGCTCGAATACACATTTTTCGAGTTTAGCAAACAAAGAGTGCTCCCTTAAATGGGAAAGGACACGAACGACATCCTGACGATGAGTCTCCAGATCAGGAGAAAAAATCAGGATGTCGTTCAGATACACCACGACGGAGGATAACAGTAAATCCCTGAACACATCGTTTACAAAGTCCTGAAATACTGTGGGTGCATTGCATAAACCAAAAGGCATGACGACTCAAGGTATTCATAGTGACCATCTCGGGTGTTAAAAGCGGTCTTCCATTCGTCACCCTCTCGAATTCGTACCAAGTTATACGCACCCCGCAGATCCAACTTCGTAAAAACCTGAGCTCCCCTCAGTCTGTCAAAGAGCTCCGAAATTAAAGGTAACGGGTATTTGTTCTTTATTGTGATTGCGTTGAGACCCCTGTAATCTATGCAGGGACGCAAATCACCCTCTTTCTTACGAACAAAGAAAAACCCAGCTCCCGCGGGAGAGACAGACTTACCATTGAACCCCTTCTCTAAACTCTCTCTTATATAGGTCGACATGGCCTCCGACTCAGGTATCGACAGGGGGTAAACCCTGCCCTTAGGTGGAACCGAACCTGGGATAAGGTCTATGGCACAGTCATACGGCCTATGGGGTGGAAGAACCTCAGCAGCCTGTTTGGAGAACACGTCAGCGAAATCCAATTAGGGTGTAGGTATGGGAGAGAGATCAGTTGATGCAACCGCAACGACCTTAGGTGGTAAGGGAAGACATCGGGACTGACATTTCGAACCCCAACTAATAATGCGGTCGGACTCCCAGTCACTGTGAGTAGCATGAGTCCGAAGCCATGGGAGACCCAGAAGGACGTCGTCTATACCCTCAGGCAAAACAAGAAAAGAAATCTCCTCTATGTGACCCTGAGGCAGGGAAAGGCGCAAGGGAACTGTCCTCAATGTAATGGAGTCAGACAACATAGTCCCATTAACAACACGGACAGGAATAGGCGCCTCTAACATGATAGAGGGAATATTGTGTCTCTTTACAAATCCTGAGGACACAAAAGTCCCGTCAGCTCCGAAATCCACAAAAGCCATAATAGGCAATGTATTCTCAAAAAATGAGAGCTGACCTGGGATACTACACTTAGAGGGTGCAGAAGACGTCTCTAGTAACCCCCCTCTAATGGTTACTAGGCCTGGGAGTTTCCCTGATGACTAGAACACTTGTTGGCATAGTGTCCAGCCTGACGACATACGTAACATATAGGAGGACCAGACTTGCGTAGTCTGGAGGAAGTATGACCTAACTCCATAGGAGTGGGAGATGTTTCAGATGCTGAGGAAGATGGTAGTGGACCCTCAACAACTGGATAGCCCAATGCTTAGGGCGTGAGGAAGAGACCTCGAGTCTACGTTCCCTATGGCGTACGTCGATCCTCGTTGCTACTGTGATCAAGTCCTCCAGAGAAGCAGGGACCTCACGAGTAGCAAGGGCATCCTTGACATAGCCTGCCAACCCTCTCCAGAAGATAGGAATCAACACCTTCTCTGGCCAATCTAGTTCTGCCACCAGTGTTCTAAAAGCAATGGCATAAGAACTAGTGGATAACGAACCCTGAGATTGATCTAAGTGTCTCAGGGCCGCATCATGGGTAACCTGCGGACCCATGAATACTGCTTTAAGAGCATCAAGAAAGTCTTGATGTCTCAGAGTAACCACATCAGAGCGCTCCCATAAGGGAGTCGCCCATTCTAAGGCTTTGTCCTGAAGTAAGGATATGATAAAGCCTACTCTGGACCTCTCCGTAGAGAAGCGAGAAGAGTTGACCTCTAGGTGTATCTGACACTGACTAATGAAACCACGACATGATCTGGCATCGCCAGAATATCTGTTTGGCAGAGCAAGTCGAGGATCATGTGCAGATATCACCATGGTCTGAGTTTTATCCTCTATACTCTTGAGCCGCGACTCAAGTACTTGTATGTAACGGTGTAACTGCTGATATTCTGCTATAACTGCCAGACCCTTGGCTCAGTCCTAATGTTACAGGGGCTGTCTGATAATAAAACCTAAAGGAATGTCAGACAGTCAGGGTCCACCGTGCAAAGACTCTGCTGCAGACTATGGCAGAGAGTAAGGGGTATATAAGTGTGCCACTGTAAAAAATAATAGCACAAGTGCAGAGTGCAATACCTCTGTTAAACTCACAGAGGAATATAATTAGAAAATAAAGCAATTCCTCCCTTACTTGGAGGGTGTGTGGAATGGTCTCTGTTAAAGATCACAGAGACAAAAGCAGTGAGTGTGAAGTGGCACCTACCTAGGTCCATTCCTCTAGTGGTGCCAGGAGACGGACAGCAGCGTAAGCCACACAAAGCTCCTACCTGCGTTCGCTCCACTAGTGTGCGAGGACATGAACCACTAGATATGGCACCTGCCTAGGTCCGCTCTTCTAGTGGTGCAAAAGAGACGGACAGCAGCGTAAGCCGCACAAAGCTCCTACCTGCGTTTGCTCCACTAGTGTGCGAGGACATGAACCGGTAGATATGGCACCTGCCTAGGTCCGCTCTTCTAGTGGTGCAAAAGAACAACTGCCAGACGCAGTATAAGGAACGTTACCCTAGCGGCAACGTCCACCTACGAGTAGAATCACAAGGCCCAGCCGGACCATGTGCCTCAGGCACCTGCCTATGTCCGCTCCACTAAGAGGTAAGGATACGGACTGCAGCCGAAGCTGTAAGGTATAAGAACGCTACCCTGCCGGTAGCGCTCACCTAACATAGACAGAGAGATGCCTAGAGGGACGTGCACAGGGCGTCTACCCTCATGCATGAACCAAGAGGACTGAGCGCCGGGCGGCGTGCGTCAGGGTCTTATATAGACTCTGTGCCTCATCCAAGATGGAGGACACCAGAGCCAATCCGCTGCCAGAATGACAGCAATGACGTCACGCTGGCCTATCACTGAGCAAAGCGTCACAAGCACATGACCAGCGACCAATCGGCATAGAAGGTGTCAGAGACATGTGACCACGTGTCACAAGCACATGACCAGTGGCCAATCAGCTTAGATGGTGTCAGAGACATGTGACCTCGTGTCAGCGATGATGTCACCAGCACATGTGCAATGGCTCCAAGATAGGACTTAGGGGCACTTTGCACACTGCGACATCGCAGGTGCGATGTCGGTGGGGTCAAATTGAAAATGACGCACTTCCGGCATCGCATGCGACATCGCAGTGTGTAAAGGCTGGATGATACGATTAACGAGCGCAAAAGCGTCGTAATCGTATCATCGGTGCAGCGTCGGCGTAATCCATGATTACGCTGACGCGACGGTCCGATGTTGTTCCTCGCTCCTGCGGCAGCACACATCGCTGTGTGTGAAGTCGCAGGAGCGAGGAACGTCTCCTACCGGCCTCACTGCGGCTTCCGTAGGATATGCGGAAGGAAGGAGGTGGGCAGGATGTTTACATCCTGCTCATCTCCGCCCCTCCGCTCTGATTGGCCGCCTGCCGTGTGACGTCGCAGTGACGCCGCACGACCCGCCCCCTTAACAAGGAGGCGGGTCGCCGGCCACAGGGACGTCGCACGGCAGGTCAGTGTGTGTGTGAAGCTGGCGTAGCGATAACTTTCGCTACGCCAGCTATCACCACATATCGCTGCTGCGACGGGGGCGGGCACTATCGCACTCGGCATCGCAGCATCGGGCTGCGATGTCGTAGTGTGCAAAGCCCGCCTTAGTCTCCAGCGCTTGCACATGTGCAGTAGCAAGAAATCCGGACATAGTCTCCAGAGCCACAGCAACCGTAACAAACAGTCACTTCTGTAACAGCAGCAAGCCTTCGTGTACTAAACCATGAGGTGTAGCCAGGGACTACCCAGTACGGATGTGGTTCAAATCACAATTGCGCAGTGGACACAGATGAAGGACCTGTGCACACTTCTGCACAGTTTTGAAATGACTACAAAGATGGTTAGCACTGATGATGCCTTCATCAGCATCACTATTCCGTTTATCAACATAGAGTACACTTTGAATAGTCTGCGGGAGGAGGTGAGGGTTTCAGAGGAAGAGGAGAAATCAGAGCAGGGATCAGGAAGGGATACCATTTCCTGTAAGGGCCGGACAGTCGTCACAAAGGTGGATATCACGGGAGGGTGGAGTCCATATGAAAAGTCCAAAATTGTGAGATGTCTTCCAGAGGGATGCAGCAGTCTTGAAATTTCCAAACTTTTGAAGCGTGATCACGAAACAATCAAGCATTTCATGGCAAATAGCCAACAGGGTCGCAAGAAGTGTTTTGGGCAAAAAAGGTGCAAACTAAGTGCCTATGAATTGAGGAAAATCAAGCGTGAAGCTGCCAAGATGCCATTTTCCACCAGTTTGGCCATATTTTAGAGCTGAAACGTTACTGGAGTATCAAAAAGCACAAGGTGTGCCATACTCAGGGACATGGCCAAGGTAAGGAAGACTGAAAAACGACCACATTTGAACAAGAAACATAAGATAAAATGTCAAGACTGGGCCAAGAAATATCTTAAGACTGATTTTTCAAAGGTTTTATGGACTGATGAAATGAGAGTGACTCTTGATGGGCCAGATGGATGGGCTAGAGGCTGGATCAGTAAAGGGCAGAGAGCTCCACTCTGACTCAGATGCCAGCAAAGTGGAGGTGGGGTACTGGTGTGGGCTGTTATCATCAAAGATGAACTTGTGGGACCGTTTCGGGTTGAGGATGGAGGGAAGCTCAACTCCCAGACCTACTGCCAGTTTCTGGAAGACAACATCTTCAATCAGTGGTACAGGAAGAAGTCGGTATTGTTCAAGAAAAACATGATTTTCATGCAGGACAATGCTCCATCACATTCATCCAACTACTCCACAGCGTGGCTGGCCGGTAAAGGTCTAAAAGATGAAAAAATAATGACATGGCCTCCTTGTTCACCTGATCTGAACCCCATAGAGAACCTGTGGTCCCTCAATAAATGTGAGATCTACAGGGAGGGAAAACAGTACACCTCTCAGAACAGTGTCTTGGAGGCTGTGGTGGCTGCTGCACGCAATGTTAATGGTGAACAGATCAAGCAACTGACAGAATCTATGGATGGTCGGCTGTTGAGTGACATCATAAAGAAAGGTTGCTATATTGGTAACTAATTTCTTGGGGTTTTGTTTTTGCATGTCAGAAATGTTTATTTCTAAATTTTGTGCAGTTGTATTGGTTTACCTGATGAAAATAAACAAGTGAGATGGGAATGTATTTGGTTTTTATTAAGTTGCCAAATAATTCTGCACAAATATCCTCTTAAGATAGACAAATCTAAAAAAAACCACTCCAACTTCCAAAAATATTAGGCTTTAATATTTGTGAATCTTTTGGGTTGAATGAGAACATAGTTGTTGATCAATAATAAAAAAAAATCCTCTAAAATACAACTTGCCTAATAATTCGTCACACGGTGTATTTGGACCTTACACCATGCAACCCTATGGTCTAAATGAGACTGTGAACTTTGTGTAATTCCTTTAATATTTTGTCCTGTTTTAAATTACATCTGCAATGTGTGTATATATTTACATGTATTGTCTAAGTATATTGGCTTCACTATTACTGTTATCCCAATTGGCTTTTATGCATATACTAAAGGTTATATTTTATGCATTTATAGATATTTTTCACTTTCACAATTTATCACTTTTGGACATATTTGTGATTTCCTTGTTTCTGTCCGTTCCTTTCTCATTCTTCCTTTATTTTCCCTTACACACCTTTTCATTTCTTTTCCTTTCCCTTACTGACCACAATGCACTGTATTACATTTTCAAAAGTCTGTGTTCGCATACAAAGCATCCACTCACATACACTACTTTTCCTTTTGGTTTTACCCCTTGGATCTCTGCGCCTGCATCCTTGGTTTCAGGGACATTAGTGATTTCTTTGTGTATATTATTATTATGCTATGAATATGTTTTGCCACTTGTGGTAGTGTGGTGCCACCTACTGGCCTCCCACATTTTAACAGGATCTTTATGCTAAATTTATATTAATAACATTTATTATTGTCCTATATCTGTTGTGATACAGTTCTTTTTGTACGATTTATGACAGCAATCTTGTCAGAGTATTACGCCAATTTTACAGACTGACAATAAAACATACCAAACTTAAGATAACATGGATTTTACAGGAACAAATTTTCAAAAACATTACTTTCTGCATTATGACTTTTACATTTCTTCTTCCCCTTATGCTATGTTAAAAAGTAGCATTTTATTTTATCTTCTTTTAGATATCTCTACATCCTCACCAGATACAGCAATACTAAGATGCTTCTTGGACACCAAAAGAAAAGAAAAAATAATAACCAAAATAAACAAAAAAATATTTCAAAGAATTGACACTCCAAAATATATAAACAAATGGGAAGCAGAATTGAACACAACATTTCTTCCCGCCGAAATCCATACAATCTTCAGAGACACTTAAGCGGGCTTTACACGCTTCGATCTCGCTAGCGATCGTACCCGCCCCCGTTGGTTGTGCGACACAGGCAAATCGCTGCCCATGCCGCACAACCTCGCTTACCCCCATCACACAGACTTACCTGCCCTGCGACGTCGCTCTGGCCGGCAAACCGCCTCCTTTCTAAGGAGGTGGTTGTTGCGGCGTCACAGCGACATCACACAGCAGGTGTCCAATAGAAGCGGGGGGCGGAGATGAGCGGAACGTAACATCCCGCCCACCTCCTTCCTTCCGCATTGCCGGTGGAGGCAGGTAAGGAGATGTTCGTTGCTCCTGCAGTGTCACACACAGCGATGTGTGCTGCCGCAGGAACAACGTACAACATCGCTAATGAGCAGAAAACTATTTTTTGTTTCAGGACGACCTCTCCGCGGCAAACGATTTTGACCGCTTTTGCGATCGTTTAAGGTCGCTCATAAGTGTCACATACTGCGATCTCGTTAATGACGCCGGATGTGCATCACAAACACCGTGACCCCGACGATAATACATTAACGATATCGTAGCATGTAAAGCCCGCTTTACTTCTTCACCCCTTCAGTAAGATGCCAGGAATTAAACTTTAAAATTACCTCCAGGTGGTACAAAACCCCAGTCCTATTAAATGAAATAAATGGATCAATCTCTCAACTTTGCTGGAGATGCAAACCTGAAAATGGCACTCTGACACACATACTGTATGGCTAGATTGTCCTAAAATCTATAGTTTCTGGAAGATGATCAGAGACCAAATAAAAAATGTCCTTAAAATCGAAATACCACTAACTCCAAGGTTTATTCTACTCAATTTAGATTCCTCTGGCTCATTGCTAAAGAAAGATTCTCTAATACCATAGGTAATAAACGTTGCGAAAATAGTTATTGCAAGACATTGGAGAAGTGAAGAACCACCGTCACATAGAGAGTAGTTTAGAGAAACAAATTAAATTGGTATTTTTGAGAGATTCAGATTATCAAAACTCAAAAAGGAAAAAATCTTGAATGACTGGTTAAACGTATCTAAAATTCATTGAAATCTGGAATAGATAATACCGAACTCAAATTATACTACACAATGTTTCATCTATAGGATTAACGAGATATATTGTATCACAATACTTTCTCGAGAATTAGCATGACTTCAAACACCTTTCCCTAAATACTTTCCCCACTCATTTTCTAACCACCGCCTTCTTTTCCCTCCCCCTTTTTCTTTGTTTTTGTCCTATGTATATGTGCCGCCCCTGCAGCAGTCTCACTGCTCGGATCTGGCGGTTACCGTGACTCGAGGGTCTCCGACTCCCGGGGGCTCGCGGCCACTTCAAATGGAAAGGGGGCTGTTTACAAGAGGAGAGTTTGTGACGCCACCAGTGGTTCGCGGTAATGGGAGTACCATCACTGCTGATGGGAGTACCCGGGGAAGATGGAGTGGGGCAGCCAGATGATGTTCCCTCCACAGGTAGGGGAGACCCCGGGACTTGGGATGATGAGGTGTAGGGGAGCGTGGTGCAGGCAGGACGCAGGAGAGGACAGCATACTCACTCAGGCCATGTTGGTATTGATGCGACCATAAAGCAGACTCTGACACAGAAGTAAACCAAGTCTCTGGGTGCGGCTGCCGCTTTAGGGGAGCCCGTCCGGGAATCCGCTCCCGTTGGTATTGATGGTCGGTAATCTGCCTCCATGCACTAGTATTTAGATGTTCTGAGTGGCCCCTTGGATTGGAGCTGTCGAGGTCACGCTCCCTTCAGTTAAGTAAAAGAGCTGTGCTCTCGATGGCTGACACTTAGGATCTTTGCAGGCTGCATAAGCTGGAAAGCCCTATCCCCCTCGTTGTGTTGTTGCCTTCGATCTCTGAGCTCTTGGGGACAGTTCATAGAGAGAACATCCTCCACAGGTTAATTATCAGGTTGTGTGAAGCTACTCCCTGATCTAGGGTCCAGTACCCCGCTGTGCTCAGTACCGGTTCAGTTACTAGGTACTCCGGTGCCGACCATTCTTCAAAACTAAGCTTGGCCATCTTTCTCTAATACCCTGCGACCGGGTCTCCGTCTCCTCCGGTCCCAGACCACCGTCTGCGACCTAGACAAAAGTCCCTAGGGAGCTCCAACTCCCAGCTCCTCATTCTTTGGGGGCTACTTCTAATCTGACTCAGCTCTGCTCTCCACTTCTTCTCACTGACTTCCTCCCTCCCACCAGTCTGCCTGACCCCTAGGCGAGTGGCCCTGTTCCAGCTGACCACCCACTGGTGTGCCTGACAGGTATGGTGTGAGGTGTGGCTAGGATTTGAATGCTGATGGAGCAATACCAAAAGTTGGGATCCCAGAACCATGTTGAAGGTTGCCTTTCCAGACAGCATTTTTCAGCTCTTTCCAAAGATGCTCAATAGGATTTAGGTCAGGGCTGATAGAAGGCTACTTCAGAATAGTCCAATGTTTTTCTCTTAGCCATTCCTGGGTGTTTTTATCTGTGTGTTTTGGGTTATTATCCTGTTGCAAGACCCATGACCATCAACTGAGACCAAGCTTTCTGACACTGGGCAGTACATTTCTCTCTAGAATCCCTTGATAGTCTTGAGATTTTATTGTACCCTGCACAGATTCAAGAAACCCTGTGCCAGATGCAGCAAAGCAGCCCCAGAACATAACAGAGCCTCCTCCATGTTTCACAGTAGGGACAGCGTTCTTTTCTTGAAATGCATCACTTTTCTGTCTGTGAGCATAGAGCTGATGTGCCATGCCAAAAAGTTCAATTTTTATCTCATCTGTCCATAGGACATTCTCCCAGGAGCTTTGTGGCTTGTCAACATAAACAGACCAAAAAACAAAAAAACTCTAAAACTGATATTTTAATTGTATATATCAAAATCCAAAGCAAACACAGCACAAACAGAAAAAGTGGTGTGTAAATACTACACAAGAGTAATATGTGATAAATAAAGCGTGGGGGCAACAGGGAGTGACTTTATAATGAGAATATTAGTTAATGTAGTCAAAGGTGGTGAGGGCCTCACTGTCACGTCCCCACCGGAGTTCGCTCCTGCGGCTTCTGCTCCGATCGCCAGACAATGCCATGTTCCCACCAAGGATAGTGCTGGTGATGGGAGAGGAGTCGGTGCCCGTGGCTCTGCGGAGCACAGGCTCCGCTCATCCACTAGGCTGGGTTTCCCTGGAACCTGCAGTACCACTGGCTGATTGTAGGTGGCGTGTGTCTTCCAGCTGAAGTTGCCAACATTCACCTGCAGCCAATGGGAAGACACCACACCCTTCTTATTCCCCCTCCTGTCACATGACCACTGCCAGAGATAGTTCTGTACTCCTGGCTCATGTGCTGTTTGTTTTTTGATTCCTGTGTGCTAACCTTTGCTTGTTGTTTGACTACCCTCCTGCCTGTCGTTTTTGTACCTTGCTGCCAGTTCTGGATTTGACCTCTGTTTTGTCTCCTCACTACGCCCTTGTCTGCCAATTCTGTTCCTGTTTAGCATCTCCTGGTTTTTGACCCTGCATTACGACCACGGACTACAGCCTACCACAGGTAGTGATCTCTGGGGCTCTGTGTAATTCCAAATCCCTGTATAGGGGTTAAAGGGTTGCAGAGTTCTTGGGGTCCTGCTTTGTGAGCGGCTTTTCTCTGGACTTTCCTTACAGCCAGTCTGAGTCTGTGGCTCCAATCAGGCATTACACTCACCCTAGCCTCAACCTACCTGACAACGGAGGTTAAATTGCCCTAGATTTTGTGGTGCCCCCGTTCCTCGGCGGCTATCCCTGTTGCACCCTGAACTATCACTAGTAGATCACCCTCCACCAAAACCTCACCCAATATGGACCTAGGTCAGCACTCAAATCAACTATTACAGTAGGGTGTATTAGCAAGTTGTAATAATAAATCCACCATAGATCATTTGCTAAGATATCAAATGCATGGCCCCAAAAGGGATACTTACAGTATCAGTTAAGTGTGATCCCAGGATGAATGATCCAGGCCTTAGGTCCCCAGATTTTTCCACTGACCCGCCACGTTTACCCCCAGGGATGGGGGTTCATCAAGGGACAAGGGACTAAACGTAATCCCCCAATAGAGCCCACCCGTCCAGCAGTCTCCAATTTGAATAAGCTGCCCAAGGATAATGATAAGTATAGATCCTAGTAAGGCACATCACAGGATTCTGTCATCCTGTGAGGATCCTGTGATTTACGTGCTGACCTGTGACCTAGGTCCCCATTAGGGTCACTATTTATTAATCTCGCTTCACCAGGTTTCAATCATATGGTTTACTTGATCTGCTAATGGGGATTTTTTACATTACAGGTGCATACTGAATTTATTAAGTATACCGGTATGTGTGTACATTTATGAAGTTTTTTACCTGCACTTTCGGAGGTTTTGGTTGAGGGTGATCTACTAGTGATGTGGCGCCCCTGAGGCTTCCATCGCCACAGGTCATTGCACCCCATCAGCGGTGTGATGCCCCATTCTGGTGAGGAAGGGAGTGAACACCGGTCCCCTGGTAAATCCACACTACACCCATTGCTAGGAACACACTGGTACCAAGGATAGTGGCAGAAAACCTCCCATGCTGCATGCTGGGAGGGGTCGTAAGACCCATCCCTGCTCCCATAGGGTGGTAGCTTAGCAACCAGGGGGTGGGAAGAGCCAGCCGAGTGTAGAGCAGAGAGGAAGATCTGAGTTTCAGTTTACCTCAGAGAGTGGGAGAGTGAGGAGCCAGCATGTAGCTGTGAAAGAGAAAGGAGCTCTGTGAGCTCAGAGCGTCCGCACAGAGAAAGCAACAGAAGTCTGAGAGAGAGTGCGGAAGGAGGAAGAGGTCTGCAGGAGGCAGGCAAGGAGGAGAGAAGGAAAGAGAGCTCCAAGTCAGTCAGGAGCTGAAAGGAAAGAAAGAGACGCTTCCTGGTGAAGATCCTGGGACTCGGAGGGTCCAGGTGACACCACGCAGAAAACAGAAGGAGTCGCAGGGCCACGGGTAGTCTGTAGAGCTGTCCAGGGCAGTTTAGAGCTGCGGTGGCCTGTTCCACGAGAACACCGGTGGAGGGATCAAGCTGCAACAGGGGACGGTCCCTAGAGACTGGAGGAGTGTAAAGATCATCTCCAAACAGTAAAAACCGAGGCCCAGGGAATGTTGTAAACTCCCCGGGCCAGAACCCATAGCAGACCTTCCAGAAAAGGGGTAATCAGCTGACAGGTGACCCCCCAGCCTGGAGGCTGTAGTGGAGGCCAAGCCAGGTTTATCCTATCAAAGGCAAGGCTTAGGAAGACAGCAGAAGGAAGAGACACTTAAGAGAAGGGTACCGGGTTTTGCTCCAAGAATCACCCAGAAACGGCGGAGGTCCCTGACAGTGGTCCCAGCAGTCCAAGGGTTCCTGCCAGCCTTGACAAGAATTGTGAGTAAAGAACTTGAACTGCACCCTTGGAGTGGTCTCTGTTATTTTAGCTGCTTAAACTTCCACTACATCATAGACTCTCACGAGCACCAACAGTGCCCCGGGCATTGCTCCACCTGTGGGGAGCAGTACCATCATTGCTGCCACATCATCACCCCGGAGGCCTTACACAGCAGCGGCGGCTTCATAGCCGCGTACCACAGGTGGCGTCACGAACACAAACCCCAAGTCACAAGCCACATATTGAACTGACACCCACCAGGGCCACGGAGCCGGGCCCTGCCACCACTGACTACCACCGGACTAGTCCGGCCCGGCACCGGGTGTCCCATAGCCCTGGGGTGGGCGAGTCAACTTTTGGCGTCACGAACAGGATTTCGTGCCCGGTCCCACCGGGTACTGTGCGCCTGCAGGAATTGTGCTTAAAAGACTGTGTACTGGTTGTAAATTGCCGCCGCCATTAGCCGCGCCGAGCGCAGGAAGAAGGGGGGCGTGCCTGACAAAGAGCGCGAAGGGAGCGCGCCATCAGAGCAGAGCGCTGTTAACCCCGCGCGACCCAGAAGAAAATTTGAAAAGTGAACGGAGCCTGGTAAGGTTCACTAAGGGGGAAGAAGATGTCCGACTCAGAGGGAGAGCAGGTGGCTGCCATCGCCCAAGGCGCCGCAGCACCGGCCGAAGCAGTCCCAGTCACCGTCGCCCCAGCCCCCACTGTAGCGCCGGTAATGCCGATCACCATGCCATACATACCGGGAGCAGAATGGCTGCCGCAGTACTCCGGGGAGTCCCATACCTTGAGTGACTTCAGAGAAAGCCTGCACAGCTTATTCCGGGTGTATCCGCTGACTGAGAGCCAGAAGGTGGGCATATTAATGGGACAGCTAGCCGGCGCAGCCCAGCGTGAAGCGAAGTCCTGGCCTGATACAGATAAAGGGACAGCAGCCCAGATACTGGCCAAGCTAAAGAGTACTTTTGACACCCGCACCGCAGCAGAGATAAAGATGAGATTCTTTGGGTGCAAGCAGCGGGCCACAGACAGCATAAGGGACTATGCCTTAAACTTGCAGGAGGCCCTGAAAGCAGTTAAACAGGTGGACCCAGAGAGTGTACGTGAAGAAGACAAACTCCTAACTGAGCAGTTCATAGAGGGGCTCCTGTCAGATGCCCACAGGACCCAGCTGCGTATCCTGGTCCTGCAGAACCCTGCTCTGGACTTTGCAAAGTTTAAGGACCAGGCCATCAGGGTACTGAGAGAATCTACACCGAATGACCCAGTACCCCTCCGGCCTCTTGCTATCACGTACCCCGGGGTGGTGCCTGCAACACGAGCCACTGCAGGGGCTGAGGCGCAGTCCCTGGATAAGGATCCCACTGCAGAGCTCAGACAGCAGTTCCAGGAGCTGACCAAGACTGTGGCTGCCCTTGCCAAGACCGTGCAGTCTCTACAAATGACCCCCTCGCCTGCAAAAATCGAGTTGGCCTCCAGCCCAGATGACGTCCCATGGATGCGACAGAGGAGGATTCCGCCGACCCGAGGCAGAGACACAGACCGGTATGATTCAACAGGACAACCGATCTGCCGCCGCTGCAGCCAGGTGGGCCACATTGCACGACGCTGTCCTTTAAATGGGCTGAGCCTGGGGCCAGGAGCCAACCCCCAGGTGTAAGGAAGCCCGGCTCACACCCCAGCCGCAGCAAGTATGTGGGAGGACGCCCGGTCCTTCCCATTGTGCTGGATGGGATCCCTTTGAATGCCCTCCTGGATACGGGGTCCCAGGTAACAACCATCCCCCACAAACTGTACAAAAGATATTGGGCTGATTCAGACATTGACCATGGCCCAGATGATGATTTAACAATTGTGGCCAGTAATGGTCAGCCCTTACCTCAAATTGGGTACAAAGAAGTAACCATTAAAGTGGGGCGGGTAGAATTGCCATGTCAGGGGATGATAATTGTAGATATTGATCGCAAAGAATCTGACCCACTGCTAACCATTGGTACAAATGTGATAGAAAATTGTATTGCCGAAGTGATAATTTTGTTGCAACAGGCGTCTGAAACTGCCAGCTCCGGGCAGCAGCGTGCCCTACAGAGGGAGATCAGAGCCCTGATGAGGAGGCAGCAGGTAGAGCTGGCCGGAGGAGAAATTGGCAGTGTGAGGGTAAGTGACCCCCTCCCCATTGCAATACCCCCAAGAAGTGAAATGTTGATATGGTGTCGGGCAGCAATAGGCCTCAAGGGTCAGGATTACCATGCCTTGGTAGAACCGGTGTATTCAGACAGTAGGCCTGGAGTCCTGGTAGCCAGAGGGGTAGCGGACGTCCGCAAGGGGAGAGTGCCCGTCCGTGTCTTGAATTGTGGGGAGGAGGAGGCCAAATTGCCCCGGTACGCCACTGTAGAAAAACTGTACACTGTCAGCAACAATACCATTAAAGCAGTGGAACCCTTGATCCCGTCCGACCAGGCGGAAGACAATGGCTCCAAGGGGCAGCTGGAAGACTGGTGCCAAAAATTACATGTAGGCACCGACTCCACCCCCTCGCACCAAAAGCATGAGGTTTACCGGGTGGTACAGGAGTACGAGCGGGTCTTCAGCAAACACCCCCTAGATTTTGGGCAGGTGAAAGGGGTTAAACATCAAATCCCCACGGGTGATCATCATCCCATTAAAGAGAGATACCGCCCTGTACCCCCCGCACAGTATCAGTGTGCCAAGGAAATGTTACGAGAAATGAAGGAGGCTGGGGTTATCAGAGATAGTTGTAGCCCCTGGGCAGCTCCACTAGTGCTCGTAAAGAAAAAAGATGGTACAATGAGAATGTGTGTAGATTACAGGCAAATTAACCGCATTACACATAAAGATGCTGAACTGTATATAGCCCCTGTCTGCCCCTTATGCTTTGTGAAGATGTCCCTTTTGTGCTGCCCTAACGTTTTTTTTTAAGATGACACCCTTTCCTGCCTACTGCCCCTTGTACTTTTTGAAGAAGTCACCCCCCTGTGTATGTGTACCGGGCCACGGAACTGGAATGTGGTCCCCGGTGAATGTTTATGTGTTACCAGGCCACTGGACTTAGTGGCTGGTATGTTGTTTTTGTAGCTTGAGGAAGCTGAACGAACTGTCGGGCTGCTGGACTTGTTGTAGCCAAAAATGTAATTAGTTGCACCCGTTGTGCCCCCTACCAGAATTATGGGGGATGTGCCCAAACTGTGCAATAGACTGAAAGTGCACCTATAGAGTTTCTTCATAAGAAAGTTCGCAACGTTCTATTACAATTGCCTCCCATAAAGGGAAGAAATGTTTTACTGTTTTACTGTTATTTATAACAAAAATGTTTTGCAGTTCTTCCACATGTTTTGTTGTCTTTTCAGCCCGAGGACGTGCTGGGATTCGCTGTGGGGGAGTGTGGCGCCCCTGAGGCTTCCGTCGCCACAGGTCATTGCATCCCATCAGCGGTGTGATGCCCCATTCTGGTGAGGAAGGGAGTGAACACCGGTCCCCTGGTAAATCCACACTACACCCATTGCTAGGAACACACTGGTACCAAGGATAGTGGCAGAAAACCTCCCATGCTGCATGCTGGGAGGGGTCGTAAGACCCATCCCTGCTCCCATAGGGTGGTAGCTTAGCAACCAGGGGGTGGGAAGAGCCAGCCGAGTGTAGAGCAGAGAGGAAGATCTGAGTTTCAGTTTACCTCAGAGAGTGGGAGAGTGAGGAGCCAGCATGTAGCTGTGAAAGAGAAAGGAGCTCTGTGAGCTCAGAGCGTCCGCACAGAGAAAGCAACAGAAGTCTGAGAGAGAGTGCGGAAGGAGGAAGAGGTCTGCAGGAGGCAGGCAAGGAGGAGAGAAGGAAAGAGAGCTCCAAGTCAGTCAGGAGCTGAAAGGAAAGAAAGAGACGCTTCCTGGTGAAGATCCTGGGACTCGGAGGGTCCAGGTGACACCACGCAGAAAACAGAAGGAGTCGCAGGGCCACGGGTAGTCTGTAGAGCTGTCCAGGGCAGTTTAGAGCTGCGGTGGCCTGTTCCACGAGAACACCGGTGGAGGGATCAAGCTGCAACAGGGGACGGTCCCTAGAGACTGGAGGAGTGCAAAGATCATCTCCAAACAGTAAAAACCGAGGCCCAGGGAATGTTGTAAACTCCCCGGGCCAGAACCCATAGCAGACCTTCCAGAAAAGGGGTAATCAGCTGACAGGTGACCCCCCAGCCTGGAGGCTGTAGTGGAGGCCAAGCCAGGTTTATCCTATCAAAGGCAAGGCTTAGGAAGACAGCAGAAGGAAGAGACACTTAAGAGAAGGGTACCGGGTTTTGCTCCAAGAATCACCCAGAAACGGCGGAGGTCCCTGACAGTGGTCCCAGCAGTCCAAGGGTTCCTGCCAGCCTTGACAAGAATTGTGAGTAAAGAACTTGAACTGCACCCTTGGAGTGGTCTCTGTTATTTTAGCTGCTTAAACTTCCACTACATCATAGACTCTCACGAGCACCAACAGTGCCCCGGGCATTGCTCCACCTGTGGGGAGCAGTACCATCATTGCTGCCACATCATCACCCCGGAGGCCTTACACAGCAGCGGCGGCTTCATAGCCGCGTACCACAGGTGGCGTCACGAACACAAACCCCAAGTCACAAGCCACATATTGAACTGACACCCACCAGGGCCACGGAGCCGGGCCCTGCCACCACTGACTACCACCGGACTAGTCCGGCCCGGCACCGGGTGTCCCATAGCCCTGGGGTGGGCGAGTCAGTGATAGTTCAGGGTGCCCTATTGTAGCCTCCGAGGAACGGGGGCGCCACAAAATCTAGAGCGATTTAACCTCCGTTGTCAGGTAGGTTGAGGCTAGGGTGAGACCCTCACCACCAACTACATTAACTAATGTTCTCATTATAAAGTCACTCCCTGTTGCCCCCACGCTTTATCTATCACATATTACCCTTGTGTAGTATTTACACACCACTTTTTCTAATACATGCAAACAAAATATCAGTGTTAGAGCTTTTTTGTTTTTTGGTCTGTTTATACTATAGCTTTGGTACTTTGCGTACACTTTGGTTTTGATTTGGCTTGTCAATATGTAGTTTGGCAAATTTCAGTCTGGCTTTTTTATGTTTTTTTAACAATGGTGTCCTTCTTGGTCGTCTCCCATGAAGTCGACTTGGGCTCAAACAATGACGGATCGTGCGATCTGAAACTGATGTTCCTTGAGCATGAAGTTCATCTTTAATCTCTTTAGAATTTTTCTGGCCTCTTTTGTTACCATTCGTATTATTCGTCTCTTTGATTTGTCATCAATTTTCCTCCTGTGGCCATGTCCAGGGAGGTTGGCTACAGTCTAATGGATCTTAAATTTCTGAATATGTGCAACTGTAGTCACAGGAACATCAAGCTAATGGAAAATGGTCTTATAACCTTTATGTTTAACATGCTTGTCTATAATTATCTTTCTAATCTCCTGAGACAACTTTTTCCTTTGATTACTCTGGTCCATGTTGAGTGTGGTACACGCCATGTCATCAAACAGCACAGTGAGTATCTTTAGCCCTATATACAGGTCCACTGACTGATTATAAGATTGTAAACACCTAAGGTGCTAATTAGCATAATTTAACATGTCCCTTTTGTCACATTATTTTAAGAGGTACCATCATTTCTGTCCAAGCCTGTTTCATGAGTTTTATTTTTCAAAAAATTCTACGGAACCATGGTTGAAAAGCAATGTATGACTTTCATTTGTTCATTTTCATAGATTTTTTTTTATTATTACTTTTGTCAAATTCAAGTTATTTCTGTGACCATTGTGGGTTTTGCGTTCATTAAACGAGGGGTACAAAAATTTTGACCACATGTGTAATAGGTGTATCCTCCTGTCAACTGAAAATGCTGACAAGCATGGATAATAAATAAACAGAGCATGGATTGGCCTTGACTTCTCAACCCCAGGGGATGACATTAGCAGACGATAATGGCAATGAAAATATTTTGATGTATTTCCATGTACCGCTTCCCACCCAAAAAAGGGTATACGGTTAATTCATGGTTTCTTCTTTTCCTTGCCCTCCTCCACCATATTCACAGAGTCATCATACGGCACTCCTTCAACATTTTAGAGGACCAGCAGCCAACCCTCATTCAATTTTTAGAGGGCCAGCAGCTAGCCTTCACTCATACTTTTTAGTGGGCCAACAGGCAGCCCAGACTCATTTTCTAGAGGGCCAGCAGTTAGTCCTCACTGAATTTTTAAAGCGCCATAAGAGGTAGCAGGGTGGCCAGAGTGAGGAGGTGGGCAATTGTTCTTAAGGGCACCTACATGCAGCAAGTTTTGATGGCAATGGTTAGTTGTTCCTCAGTATGGCACTTTTCTAAAGAAAGCATGGCAGACAAAAGAATGGTTATTTGCAACATGTGCCAAGTTCAGCAGGGGCCTTAACACTATCTGCCTGACCACCACCGACATGCTCAGGAGCATTTAATCAAAGCACCTGACTTAGTGGGCCAAACGCCTGGATCCACAATCAGTGCATGGAGGGTACACCACTGCCTCTTCCACTGTGTTACCTGCTTGCCAATCCTCTGTACAGGATACAGGGGTAAATGCCTTTTGCTCTGCCCAAGTCATTGCACATTCGCAAGCACCATCAGCAAGGTTCTCTGATTCTGTGTCCCAGGGAAGAGTTCAGCTATCCTTCCCCAAGGTCTTGGAGCCCAAATGTAAAGTTCAACCACCCATCCACAGTCACAAACACTAAATGAGCACATATCCAGTGGGCTTGACCTAGAAATGTTGCCATTTAGGCTCCTGGATACTGAGGCTTTCCCCACTTTACATCAACATATGTCCCATAACATCCCATGTGCCCTCATCAATGCAGTCGATGGGAAGGTCCACTTGACCACCAACATGTTGACAGGTGTTTGTGGGTAGAGATGCTACATTTTCTTAATGGCACAGTGGGTAAACTTTTTGAAGACTGGAATAGGGTAGGACCCTGGGAAGGCACACATACTACCAACGCCGTGGATTGCAGGCTTTATTTCTATCAGGGTTTCCCCCACTTTCCTATACCAATTGCTGCACCCCCTCCTCTTCCACCTTCATCTCTGAATTATCATCTCCAAGCATGTGTCGCGGGCGGAGGAGGGGACGCCGCGCTCTCCCACTGCTCGGGTCCGGCTGCCGCTGCTGCCGCGGCCTGCTGCTGCTCGGTGGCTCGAGTGATGGGCCGGATCCCGGGGACTCTAGCGGCGCTCCTCGCCCGTGAGTGAAAGGGGTTTGGCTGTGGGGATTGTTTATTGTCTGTGACGCCACCCACGGTTGTGGTGATTGGGTGGACACCACCGCTGCTCTGGCTGGGGATCCCGGGAGTGGTGGTATGGAGCAGCCAGTTGTTGATTTGCCCCTCCGTGGGTAGGGGATCGGTGGTCCCGGGGCCCAGTGATGGGGGTTGGGATGGTGGACAGGCGGGTATAGGGCCTGTAGAGGTGCAGGGGCAGCGCTGTGCCGTACGGCACGGAGGTACTCACTCAGCCAGTAAACACGACACAGTTCTCAGTAAACAAACGGCTGGTTGGACGGGTCCCTCGGACGGTTACGGTGCCAATTTCCCCTGCAGTTGACGGTGACGGTCTCTTCCTTGCACCTATGTGTTGTTGTTTGGTAGCGATGGGTTCCCACCGGTGACCCGCTCCCCAGCTTGGATATGAGCCGGAGGAGCTCCACACTTGCCCACAGGCGCTGGCCCTGGGCAACTGGTACCTTGGCGGTGTCTCCCCTTAACGGTTGGACTGTTGCCTTCAAACGGGACTTGGTTGTTGGGAGACAGTCGTCCCCTTCACTGACGGATTTGGCAAATTATGGCGACTCCTAGCCTTGCCGGGATCCGAAAGGCCCCTGCCCTGGTGCTGACTAATCTTCATATACCGCTCCGGTACCGCCGGGTCACCACCCGTCCACGGTCCTTTCGGCAACCTCCAATCAGTCTCGCCTGCAGACGGTCACCGCCGTCTGCCAACCTTGCTATCTCAGTCCGGGGCACACACCCGGACTAACTTCAGGCTTCTTGCTGTCACTACTCCTACTTTCCTCCTTTACCACTTCACCAGCTTCACTTCACTTCCTTTCACTTTCAACTCTCAAGCTAATCTGCCTGGTTTTCCCGCCTCCAGAGCTGTGAACTCCTCGGTGGGTGGAGCCAACCGCCTGGCCCACCCCCTGGTGTGGACACCAGCTCCTGGAGAAAGGCAAGAAGGATTTATGTTTTGACTTTGTGTGTACCTGCAGGGAATGTGGGGTGCATGTGGTGCTGTGACCTGTGACCCCTGGCTTGCCCAGGGCGTCACACATGTCTTCAATATTTGTTGCAAGATGAAAGCCTTGCCTCGGTGAAGCAGCAACAGGCTGTGGTGAAGGTAATTTTTTTAGGTGACAAACAGCACACCACCACAAAGTTGTTAAAAAGTATAACATACTAAACAGAACTGTGACTTGCATCACTCAATCTACAACCAGATATGGTTGTGTCTAAGGCTATGTGCGCACGTGTGCGCTCTGCACCGCACACAAAAGGTCCGCTTCAGAGCGCAGCTGAAAATCTCCGTTCTGAAGCGCATGGTGCCTGCAGAATTCGTGCGCACTGCATGCTGTCTCTCCCTATAGACAGCATGCAAAGCGCACGAAAGAAGTGACATGTCACTTCTTAGAACGCACGCTTTGGGCAGCAGCCGAATCGCTGCGTTCTAATATGCCACGTGCGCACGTCTCATGCACAATCTTCATAGATTGTGCTGGGGACGCAGGACGCATGCAGTTACGCTGCGGTGCAGAACGCAGAGTAACTGCATGCAATACGCACACGTGCGCACATAGCCTTATAATGGTCAAAACCTGGTGGCGTTTCTGCAGCTTGGCAAGTTCACACATGTACCAGGCCTGGCTGATGTGCTCAATGTAGGGATTCAGCACTTTCTGTAAACCTACCCAGATTTGCCTGAGCTACTTGTACAGGTACCATACTTGTGGTCCCATTTATGTCCAACAGACTTTTTCTTTACCCTCACGCACGTTATATGCATTTTGGCCAAGACTGATTGCTAGTTGTTCACCCTTCTAAACCCAAACTACAAGGAAAACTTTCAAATAGAGATGATCAAATACCGTAATATTCACATTCGCTATACTCATAACGAGTAATTTGTAATATTTATAATATTCATGTATTCGTTACAAATAGCGAGTACGATGCAAGTCAATGGAAAATAAGATTGATTTTCTTCTGGACCCAACAGAGAGGTCTGGGGGCCTGAGGAAAAGGCTGAAAGGGATAGGAAAGTGATGAAAGTGAATGAGGTTAGCCTGGAGAATATGCCTGCATGCATTTCTGACTCGTATATGGTTTCTGGAAATGAGGTTGTCACAGACAGTATTACGCTACTTATTCTCTCTCTCTCTCTTTTTCTCGCTCTCTCTCTCAGGTTCATACTCACCGATCATGGCACGGCTGTCACACTGCTCTCGCTGCCTCTCTTCTTCTTCCCTAACTGCTCATTAGGCTCATACATATTCACGGCTTCCCCTGCAGTCCAGTGGCCGTGATTGGTTCCAGTCAGATCTGTCCCCTCGCTGAGTGACAGTTATCTGACTGCAACCAATCACAGCCACTGGTGGGCTGGTCTATATCGTACAGTATAATAAATATATAAATAATTTTAAAAAAATGACTTGCGGTCCCCCCAATTTTGATACCCAGCCAAGATAAAGCCTTACAGCTGAGGGCTGGTATTCTCAGGCTGGGGTGTCCCACGTTATTGGGAGTCCCCCAGCCTAAAAATATCAGCCATGAGTTGCCCGGAATTGCTGCATCCATAAAATGTGACAGTACTGGGACTTTACCCGGCGCATCCCGATTGCCCTAATGCAGTGGCAATCGTGGTAATGAGGGGTTAATAACAGGACACAGCTGTCATTAAGCCCAGAGTTAGTGATGGTAAGGGGTCTTCTATGAGACCTCCCATCACTAATCCTATAAGTAAAAAGAAATACACATACACCGAGAAAAATCCTTTATTTGGAATAAAATACAAAACCACCCTCTTTCAACACTTTATTAACCCCAATAACACCCAAGTCCGACGTAATCCACACGAGGTCCCACGACGGTCCTGGTTTTGCGACATCCAAGTCTGATGAGACGGAAAACATGTCTGATCTCTCCAAGCTCCGGGAAACACTGACAAGAAGGACCTGGCTGCCAGCAGTGACGTCACTCAGTTCTTCGGAGGTCATACCCGTGTTCCCTCGGTATGACCTCTGGTGAC